>NC_088419.1:92035961-92138461 GCF_034236695.1 Oncorhynchus nerka | reverse complement strand
CCTGTGCATGTGGATATGACTATAAACACCCATTCTGTGCTCCTATTGCGTTGAAGTTTATTTCAGATGGATAGGATTCAATATGTTGGAATTATTTTAAACATTAAACATTAGCGGATTATTTTTTCGCGTAACATCCATTTAGCTCCAATAGTTTGAAACCAGATGTAGCTACGTTCCTCCATTGTACTGTGTTATATATTGATATTGATATATTGGTTTTTATATATTGATATTTTATATATTGGTGTTTGTATGTACAGTGTATTTGGAAAGTATTCAGACCCCTTGACTTTTTCCACATTTTGTTACGTGACAGCCTTATTCTAAAATGGATCAAATTGTTTTTTCCTTCGTCAATCTACACCTAATACCTCACAATGGCAAAGCAAAAACATACTCTTTTACATTTTCACAAATGCATAATTTTTTAATTTTTTAAACAGAATACCTTTTTTACGTAAGTGTTCAGACCCTTTGCTATGAGACTCGAAATTGATCTCAGGTGCATCCTGTTTCCATGGACCATCCTTGAGATGTTTCTACAACTTATTGGAATCCATGTGTGGTAAATTCAATTGATTGGACATGATTTGGAAAGGTACACACCTGTCTATATAAGGTCCCACAGTTGAAAGTGCATGGCAGAGCAAAAACCAAGCCATGAGGTTGAAGTAATTGTCTGTAGAGCTCCGAGACAGGATTGTATCGAGGCACAGTTCTCGGGAAGGGTACCAAAACATTTCTGCAGCATTGAAGGTCCCCAAGAACTCAGTGGCCTCCATCATTCTTAAATGTAAGAAGTTTGGAACCAACAAGACTCTTCCTAGAGCTGGCTACCCATCCAAACTGAACAATCGGGGGAGAAGGGCCTTGGTCAGGGAGGTGACCAAGAACCCAATTGTCACCCTGACAGGGCTCCAGAGTTCTTCTGTGGAGATGAGAAAACCTTCCAGAAGGACCACCATCTCTGCAGCACTCCACTAATCAGGCCTTTATGGTAGTGGCCAGATGGAAGCCACTCCTCAGTAAAAGGCACATTAGCCCACTTGGAGTTTGACAAAAAAGTCACCTTTAGGACTCTCAAACCAAGACAAACAAGATTCTCTGGTCTGATGAACCCAAAATTGAACTCTTTGGCCTGAATGCCAAGTGTCACGTCTGGAGGAAACCTGGCACCATCCCTACGGTGACGCATGGTGGTGGCAGTATCATGCTATGGGGATGTTTTTCAGCGGCAGAGACTGAGAGACTAGCCAGGATCGAGGGAAAGATGAACGGAGTAAAGTACAGATAGATCCTTGATGAAAACCTGCTCGCGAGCATTCAAGATCGCAAACTGGGGCGAAGGTTTATCTTCCAACAGGACAACACTAAGCACACAGCCAAGACAATGCAGGAGTGGCTTCGGGACAAGTATCTGAATGTCCTTGAGTGGCCCAGCCAGAGGCCGGACTTGAACTTAACTGGACATCTCTGGAGACACCTGAAAAAATATGCAGAGAAAAATGTGAGAAACTTCCCAAATACAGGTGTGACAGGATTGGCAGCATCATACCAAAGAAGACTTGCGGTTTGATCACTTCCAAAGGTGCTTCAACAACGTTTTTTTATTTTTTATAAATGTTCAAAAATATCTAAAACCTGTTTTTTCTATGTCATTGTGGGCTGTTGTGTGTCGATTTGATCCAGTTTTTAATATATGTCCACTACCATTCAAATGTTTGGGGTCACTTAGAAATGTCCTTGTTTTTGAAAGAAAAGCACATTTTTTTGTCCATTAAAATAACATCAAATTGATCAGAAATACAGTGTTGACATTGTTAATGTTGTAAATGACTATTGTAGCTGGAAACGGCTGAGTTTTCTCAGCAACCATCATTCCTGTGTTCCAGTGGCACGTTGTGTGAGATAAAAGTTTATCGTTTTAAAAGCCTAATTGATCATTAGAAAACCCATTTGCAATTATGTTAGCACAGCTGAAAACTGATTTTCTGATTTTTAAAAATCACTAAAACTTCTTTAGACTAGTTGAGTATCTGGAGCATTTGTGGCTTCCATTACAGGCTCAAAATGGCCTGAAACAAAAACCTTTCTTTGGAAATTCGTCAGTTTATTCTTGTTCTGAGAAATGAAGGCTATTCCATGCGAGAAATTTCCAGGAAACTGAAGATCTCGTACAACGCTGTGTACTACTCCCTTCACAGAACAGAGCAAACTGGTTCTAACCAGAATAGAAAGAGAGGTGGGAGGCCCTGTTGCACAACATATACCACTATCACCATTACTCTGTAATGCTGTCAATCCTATACCACTATCACCATTACTCTGTAATGCTGTCAATCCTATACCACTATCACCATGACTCTGTATGGTCTCAAACCTATACCACTATCACCATGACTCTGTATGGTCTCAAACCTATACCACTATCACCATGACTCTGTATGGTCTCAAACCTATACCACTATCACCATTACTCTGTATGGTCTCAATCCTATACCACTATCACCATGACTCTGTATGGTCTCAATCCTATACCACTATCACCATGACTCTGTATGGTCTCAATCCTATACCACTATCACCATGACTCTGTATGGTCTCAATCCTATACCACTATCACCATGACTCTGTATGGTCTCAAACCTATACCACTATCACCATGACTCTGTATGGTCTCAATCCTATACCACTATCACCATTACTCTGTATGGTCTCAATCCTATACCACTATCACCATTACTCTGTATGGTCTCAATCCTATACCACTATCACCATTACTCTGTATGGTCTCAATCCTATACTACTATCACCATTACTCTGTATGGTCTCAAACCTATACCACTATCACCATGACTCTGTATGGTCTCAATCCTATACCACTATCACCATTACTCTGTATGGTCTCAATCCTATACCACTATCACCATGACTCTGTATGGTCTCAATCCTATACCACTATCACCATTACTCTGTATGGTCTCAATCCTATACCACTATCACCATTACTCTGTATGGTCTCAATCCTATACCACTATCATCATTACTCTGTAATGCTGTCAATCCTATACCACTATCACCATTACTCTGTATGGTCTCAATCCTATACCACTATCACCATTACTCTGTATGGTCTCAATCCTATACCACTATCACCATTACTCTGTATGGTCTCAAACCTATACCACTATCACCATGACTCTGTATGGTCTCAATCCTATACCACTATCACCATGACTCTGTATGGTCTCAATCCTATACCACTATCACCATTACTCTGTATGGTCTCAATCCTATACCACTATCACCATGACTCTGTATGGTCTCAAACCTATACCACTATCACCATGACTCTGTATGGTCTCAATCCTATACCACTATCACCATGACTCTGTATGGTCTCAATCCTATACCACTATCACCATTACTCTGTATGGTCTCAATCCTATACCACTATCACCATTACTCTGTATGGTCTCAAACCTATACCACTATCACCATGACTCTGTATGGTCTCAATCCTATACCACTATCACCATGACTCTGTATGGTCTCAATCCTATACCACTATCACCATTACTCTGTATGGTCTCAATCCTATACCACTATCACCATGACTCTGTATGGTCTCAAACCTATACCACTATCACCATGACTCTGTATGGTCTCAATCCTATACCACTATCACCATGACTCTGTATGGTCTCAATCCTATACTACTATCACCATTACTCTGTATGGTCTCAAACCCTCTGATTTAAAGAACCAACCCTTTAGAGGGAATTGAGGGAAAGGGGGTGAACCTCACCAGACTAACGCTGATATGTTACAGTAAACAAGGCTCCCACACATATCGGTGAGTTCCAAATTGAAACTTGTTCCCAATATAGTGCACTGCTTTTGAAAGGTCAAAAGTAGAACACTATATAGGGAATAGGGTTATATTTGGGCTCATAGGGATCTGGTCCGAAGTAGTGCACTACATCGGAAATAGAGTGCCATTTGGGAAGCAAACATCCAGTCCCCCCCATCCAATCCCACTAGTCCTCTCCTCCTCCCACAATGCACTTGGTGAATGCACAGGGTTCCATCCAGCCCTCCAGTAAAGGCAAGCACTATCTCCCTATAATAAGGTGAGTCAGATGGTCAAGGAGCCTAGAGAACCCTAAGGCCCGAGGGATCTCCCAGGCACGTTCAATCACTGACTCTCTCTGGCTCGTGTCCCAAACGGCACCTTCATCTCCTATATTGTGTATTTACTTTGTAGTGCACTACAAAGGGAACAAGGGCTCCATTTGAGATGCGAAAGAACCTCTCTGTCCCTATATTTAAATCAGGCCCCAGGCCTTGCTTTCTCAAAGGACATCCCTTAACTAGTTCTTGCTCGCTAATTTGTTTTGTGCCTATTTGTCTTCAGGAACCTGAATGGGGAGGAAAGGGGGGTCACGAATGAGGAAAATCTAAAAAATATAACTTATGTTTTGCCTCAACACATATAGTAATCATGTTCCCTGATACCATTATCATGTTCCCTGATACCATTATCATGTTCCCTGATACCATTATCATGTTCCCTGATACCATTATCATGTTCCCTGATACCATTATCATGTTCCCTGATACCATTATCATGTTCCCTGATACCTCTAGCAGCATTTTGATACCATTATACTGACAGCATATAGATATCATTATACTAACAGCATATAGATATCATTATACTGACAGCATATAGATATCATTATACTAACAGCATATAGATATCATTATACTAACAGCATATAGATATCATTATAATAACAGCATATGGATATCATTATAATAACAGCATATAGATATCATTATAATAACAGCATATAGATATCATTATACTAACAGCATATAGATATCATTATAATAACAGCATATAGATATCATTATAATAACAGCATATAGATATCATTATACTAACAGCATATAGATATCATTATAATAACAGCATATAGATATCATTATACTAACAGCATATAGATATCATTATACTAACAGCATATAGATATCATTATACTAACAGCATATAGATATCATTATACTAACAGCATATAGATATCATTATACTAACAGCATATAGATATCATTATACTAACAGCATATAGATATCATTAAACTAACAGCATATAAATATAGGGACAGAGAGGTTAAAACAAATTGAAGCTGAAATTGGGATTTTATGTACTCTGAGCCATCGTCTTGGAACGCCTTACAAAATACTTTTAAACTGGAAGAACTTGTCCCGATTGGTATTTTTAAATCACTGATGAATGATCTTGAGACCGATTCCCTGACCTGTCAATGTATTTAATTAGCTGTTTTTGATTTTGTTTTACTCTTGTGAATTATATGGTTTTTACTGGATTACTTGTAGTTTTTCATGTTGTTTGTCTGTAAGTTTTGTAATGACTTGGTGCTGCCTATCTTGGCCAGGACGCTCTTGAAAAAGAGATTTTAAATCTCAATGAGCCCTTCCTGGTTAAATAAAGGTTAAATAAATGAATAAATAAATATAGATACCATTATACCAACAGCATATAGATACTGTTATACAAGCAGGATATAGATACCATTATACTAACAGCATATTGATACCGTTATACAAGCAGGATATAGATACCAATATACTAACAGAATATACAGTGGGGAGAACAAGTATTTGAAACACTGCCGATTTTGCAGGTTTTCCTACTTACAAAGCATGTAGAGGTCTGTCATGTTAATCATAGTTACACTTCATCTGTAAAAATCCCAAAAATCACATTGTATGATTTTTTAAAACTTCACAAAATAGATGGCATCATGAGAAAGGAACATTATGTGGATATATTGAAGCAACATCTCAAGACATCAGTCAGGATGTTAAAGATTGGTCGCAAATGGGTCTTCCAAATGGACAATGACCCAAGCATACTTCGTTAGTTGTTGCAAAATGTCTTAAGGACTGTACAAATGGCTCACATCAACACCATTATCCCAGAAACCCTAGACCCACTCAAATTTGCATACCGCCCAAACAGATCCACAGATGATGCAATCTCTATTGCACTCCACACTGCCCTTTCCCACCTGGACAAAAGGAACACTTATGTGAGAATGATATTCATTGACTACAGCTCAGCGTTCAACACCATAGTACCCTCAAAGCTCATCACTAAGCTAAGGATCCTGGGACTAAACACCTCCCTCTGCAACTGATCCTGGACTTCCTGACAGGCCGCCCCGGGGTGGTGAGGGTAAGTACCAACACATCTGCCACGCTGATCCTAAACAATGGAGCTCCACAGGGGTGCGTGCTCAGTCCCCTCCTCTACTCGCTGATCACCCACTACTGTATGGCCAGGCACGACTCCAACACCATAATTAAGTTTGCAGATGACACAACAGTGGTAGGCCTGATCACCGACAACGACAAGACAGCCTATAGGGAGGAGGTCAGAGACCTGGCCGTGTGGTGCCAGAATAACAACCTATCTCTCAACATAACCAAGACTAAAGAGATTATTGTGGACAACGGGAAAAGGAGGACCGAGCACGCCCCCCATTCTCATCGACGGGGCTGTAGTGGAGCAGGTTGAGAGCTTCAAGTTCCTTGGTGTCCACATAAACAACAGACTAGAATGGGCCATACACACCAAGACAGTTGTGAAGAGGGCAAAGCCTATACCCCCTCAGGAAACTAAAAATATTTGGCATGGGTCCTGAGATTCTCAAAAGGTTCTACAGCTGCAACATCGAGAACATCCTGACTGGTTGCATCGCTGCCTGGTACAGTAATTGCTCGGCCTCTGACCGCAAGACACTACAGGGGGTAGTGCATACGGCCCAGTATGTCATTAGGGCTAAGCTGCCTGCCATCCAGGACCTCTACACCAGGCAGTGTCAGAGGAAGGCCCTAGAAATTGTCAAAGACCCCAGCCACCCCAGTCATAGACTGTTCTCTCTACTACCACATGGCAAGCGGTACCGGAGTGCCAAGTCTAGGACAAAAAGGCTCCTCAACAGTTTCTACCCCCAAGCCATAAGACTCCTGAACAGGTAATGGCTACCCGGTTTATTTGCATTGTGTCCCACCACCCACCACCCGCTAACCCCTCTTTTACGCTGTTGCTACTCTCTGTTTATCATATATGCATAGTCACTTTAACTATACATTCATGTATATACTACCTCAATTGGGCAGACCAACCAGTGCTCCCGCACATTGGCTAACCGGGCTATCCGCATTGTGTCCCGCCACCCACCACCCGCCAACCCCTCTTTTACACAACTGCTACTCTCTGTTCATCATGTTCATATGCATAGTCACTTTAACCTAAAATGTACATACTACCTCAATCAGCCTGACTAACCGGTGTCTGTATGTAGCCTCACTACTTTTATAGCCTCGCTACTGTATATAGCCTGTCTTTTTACTGTTGTTTTATTTATTTACTTACCTATTATTCACCTAACACCGTTTTTGCACTATTGGTTAGAGCCTGTAAGTAAGCATTTCACTGTAAGGTATACCTGTTGTATTTGGCGCGAGTGACAAATACATTTTGATTTGATTTGAAATGGCTTGAGAACAACAAAGTCAAGGTATTGGAGTGGCCATCACAAAGCCCTGACCTCATTCCTATAGAAAATGTGTAGGCAGAACTGAAAAAGCGTGTGCAAGCAAGGAGGCCTACAAACCTGACTCAGTTACACCAGCTCTGTCAGGAGGAATGGGCCAGAATTCACCCTACTTATTGTGGGAAGCTTGTGGAAGGCTACCCGAAACATTTGACACAAGTTAAACACTTTAAAGGCAATGCTACCAAATACTAATTGAGTGTATGTAAACTTCTGACCCACTGGGAATGTGATGAAAGATATAAAAGCTGAAATAAATAATTCTCTCTACTATTATTTTGACATTTCACATTCTTAAAATAAAGTGGTGATCCTAACTGACCTAAAACAGGGAATTTTTACTAGGATTAAATGACAGGAATTGTGGAAAAACTGAGTTTAAATGTATTTGGCTAAGGTGTACGTAAACTTCTGACTTCTACTGTACATACAGTACATAACATATACAGATAAATAAATACAGAACAATTTAACAGAAGGCATTTGAACCCAGTGTGGAACAAAGACCATTTTTAAGTGGGAGATATACACAATCTATTTGTCATTTACCACATAGAAGCTAAATATTAGTATAATTAAATTATAGGCAGTGGTGTAAAATACTTAAGTAAAAAATAATTGAATGTACTACTTAAGTAGTTTTATTTGGTATCTGTACGTGACTATTTACATTTTTGACTACTTTTACTTCACTACATTCGTAAAGAAAATAATTTACTTTTTTACTCCGTACAGTTTTCCTGACACATAGACGGACTTCTTACATGTTGAATGCTTAGCAGGACAGGAAAATGGCCCAATTCACACTTATCAAGAGGACATCCCTGGTCATCCCTACTACCTGATCTGGCAGACTCACTAAACACAACGGCATCGTTTGTAAAATATGTCTGGGTGTTGGGCGTGTGCCCCTGGCTGTCCATCCTTTAAAACAACAAGAAGATGGTGCAGTCTGGCTTGCTTCATATAACGAAATTGAAATTATATATACTTTTACTTTTACCTTTGATACTTAAGTACATTTAAAACCAAATACTTTTAGACTTTTATTTAAGTATTATTTTACTGGGTGACTTTTACTTGAGTCATTTTCTATTAAGGTATCTTTACTTTTACTCAAGTATGTATGACAGTTGGATACTTTTTGCACCACTGATTATAGGTCGCCATTTTTCTTTAATTCGAGACTTTATCTAAATATTCTGCAAACGGAAAATACACAACAGGACAAAAAAAAAAACATTTCAGTTTCTCCTCATCACTCAGCCACATAATGCCAGGGTATATCTGGTGGTCTGTCTCCTCATCACTCAGCCACATAATGCCAGGGTATATCTGGTGGTCTGTCTCCTCATCACTCAGCCACATAATGCCAGGGTATATCTGGTGGTCTGTCTCCTCATCGCTCAGCCACATAATGCCAGGGTATTTCTGGTGGTCTGTCTCCTCATCACTCAGCCACATAATGCCAGGGTATATCTGGTGGTCTGTCTCCTCATCACTCAGCCACATAATGCCAGGGTATATCTGGTGGTCTGTCTCCTCATCACTCAGCCACATAATGCCAGGGTATATCTGGTGGTCTGTCTCCTCATCACTCAGCCACATAATACCAGGGTATATCTGGTGGTCTGTCTCCTCATCACTCAGCCACATAATACCAGGGTATATCTGGTGGTCTGTCTCCTCATCACTCAGCCACATAATGCCAGGGTATATCTGGTGGTCTGTCTCCTCATCACTCAGCCACATAATGCCAGGGTATATCTGGTGGTCTGTCTCCTCATCACTCAGCCACATAATGCCAGGGTATTTCTGGTGGTCTGTCTCCTCATCACTCAGCCACATAATGCCAGGGTATATCTGGTGGTCTGTCTCCTCATCACTCAGCCACATAATGCCAGGGTATATCTGGTGGTCTGTCTCCTCATCACTCAGCCACATAATGCCAGGGTATATCTGGTGGTCTGTCTCCTCATCACTCAGCCACATAATGCCAGGGTATATCTGGTGGTCTGTCTCCTCATCACTCAGCCACATAATGCCAGGGTATATCTGGTGGTCTGTCTCCTCATCACTCAGCCACATAATGCCAGGGTATATCTGGTGGTCTGTCTCCTCATCACTCAGCCACATAATGCCAGGGTATATCTGGTGGTCTGTCTCCTCATCACTCAGCCACATAATGCCAGGGTATATCTGGTGGTCTGTCTCCTCATCACTCAGCCACATAATGCCAGGGTATATCTGGTGGTCTGTCTCCTCATCACTCAGCCACATAATGCCAGGGTATATCTGGTGGTCTGTCTCCTCATCACTCAGCCACATAATGCCAGGGTATATCTGGTGGTCTGTCTCCTCATCACTCAGCCACATAATGCCAGGGTATATCTGGTGGTCTGTCTCCTCATCGCTCAGCCACATAATGCCAGGGTATTTCTGGTGGTCTGTCTCCTCATCACTCAGCCACATAATGCCAGGGTATATCTGGTGGTCTGTCTCCTCATCACTCAGCCACATAATACCAGGGTATATCTGGTGGTCTGTCTCCTCATCACTCAGCCACATAATGCCAGGGTATATCTGGTGGTCTGTCTCCTCATCACTCAGCCACATAATACCAGGGTATTTCTGGTGGTCTGTCTCCTCATCACTCAGCCACATAATGCCAGGGTATATCTGGTGGTCTGTCTCCTCATCACTCAGCCACATAATGCCAGGGTATATCTGGTGGTCTGTCTCCTCATCACTCAGCCACATAATACCAGGGTATATCTGGTGGTCTGTCTCCTCATCACTCAGCCACATAATGCCAGGGTATATCTGGTGGTCTGTCTCCTCATCACTCAGCCACATAATGCCAGGGTATATCTGGTGGTCTGTCTCCTCATCACTCAGCCACATAATACCAGGGTATATCTGGTGGTCTGTCTTCTCATCACTCAGCCACATAATGCCAGGGTATATCTGGTGGTCTGTCTCCTCATCACTCAGCCACATAATACCAGGGTATATCTGGTGGTCTGTCTCCTCTTCACTCAGCCACATAATGCCAGGGTATATCTGGTGGTCTGTCTCCTCATCACTCAGCCACATAATACCAGGGTATTTCTGGTGGTCTGTCTCCTCATCACTCAGCCACATAATGCCAGGGTATATCTGGTGGTCTGTCTTCTCATCACTCAGCCACATAATACCAGGGTATATCTGGTGGTCTGTCTCCTCATCACTCAGCCACATAATACCAGGGTATATCTGGTGGTCTGTCTTCTCATCACTCAGCCACATAATGCCAGGGTATATCTGGTGGTCTGTCTCCTCATCACTCAGCCACATAATACCAGGGTATATCTGCTGGTCTGTCTCATCACTCAGCCACATAATACCAGGGTATATCTGGTGGTCTGTCTCCTCATCACTCAGCCACATAATACCAGGGTATATCTGGTGGTCTGTCTCCTCATCACTCAGCCACATAATGCCAGGGTATATCTGGTGGTCTGTCTCCTCATCACTCAGCCACATAATACCAGGGTATATCTGGTGGTCTGTCTCCTCATCACTCAGCCACATAATGCCAGGGTATATCTGGTGGTCTGTCTCCTCATCGCTCAGCCACATAATACCAGGGTATATCTGGTGGTCTGTCTCCTCATCACTCAGCCACATAATACCAGGGTATATCTGGTGGTCTGTCTCCTCATCACTCAGCCACATAATGCCAGGGTATATCTGGTGGTCTGTCTCCTCATCACTCAGCCACATAATGCCAGGGTATATCTGGTGGTCTGTCTCCTCATCACTCAGCCACATAATGCCAGGGTATATCTGGTGGTCTGTCTACTCATCACTCAGCCACATAATGCCAGGGTATATCTGGTGGTCTGTCTCCTCATCACTCAGCCACATAATGCCAGGGTATATCTGATGGTCTGTCTCCTCATCACTCAGCCACATAATACCAGGGTATATCTGGTGGTCTGTCTCCTCATCACTCAGCCTCATAATGCCAGGGTATTTCTGGTGGTCTGTCTCCTCATCACTCAGCCACATAATACCAGGGTATATCTGGTGGTCTGTCTCCTCATCACTCAGCCACATAATACCAGGGTATATCTGGTGTGCTTTCTGGAGTAAGAGCAAGCATATATCGTGGTAGAAAGGGCAATAGAGGATAGAATGAGTTTCATTCTCTATTTCTTCGAGGTCCCAATAGTTACATAGTCTTTCCTCTTCCATTTCACCACAATACCTGTTTCAATACGCGGAGACAATATCCCTGATCTGACCTGTTTCAATACGCAGAGACAATATCCCTGATATGACCTGTTTCAATACACAGAGACAATATCCCTGATCTGACCTGTTTCAATACACAGAGACAATATCCCTGATCTGACCTGTTTCAATACACAGAGAGAATATCCCTGATCTGACCTGTTTCAATACGCAGAGACAATATCCCTGATCTGACCTGTTTCAATACGCAGAGACAATATCCCTGATCTGACCTGTTTCAATACGCAGAGACAATAACCCTGATCTGACCTGTTTCAATACGCGGAGACAATATCCCTGATCTGACCTGTTTCAATATGCGGAGACAATATCCCTGATCTGACCTGTTTCAATACGCAGAGGCAATATCCCTGATCTGACCTGTTTCAATACGCAGAGACAATATCCCTGATCTGACCTGTTTCAATATGCAGAGGCAATATCCCTGATCTGACCTGTTTCAATACGCAGATACAATATCCCTGATCTGACCTGTTTCAATACGCAGAGACAATATCCCTGATCTGACCTGTTTCAATACGCAGAGACAATATCCCTGATCTGACCTGTTTCAATACGCAGAGACAATATCCCTGATCTGACCGGTTTCAATACGCAGAGGCCATATCCCTGATCTGACCTGTTTCAATACGCAGAGACAATATCCCTGATCTGACCTGTTTCAATACGCGGAGACAATACCCCTGATCTGACCTGTTTCAATACGCAGAGACAATATCCCTCTTCTGACCTGTTTCAATACGCAGAGACAATACCCCTGATCTGACCTGTGCACATAGCGATCTCTTTCTCATAGGTAGATTGTACATAATATATCTCTCACACACAAATTCGCCCTTTAATCAAATGAAAGGTTCTCAGTTTGGGTTTATGATTAATCTCCTCCATCCATTTGTTTTCATATTGCATTTGTTGATTAATTAAAGGGTTGTATTTGAGTTATATCAATGTCTCCCTTAATTTGGTTGTCGTACAGATGTTCACAGTCAGACTGAAAATGGAAAATGGTCAAACATTTTAGTTGCCCAGGCTCCCCCTATGGATAGATCCCATTGAAAAACTTATATTAGCTGCAAAGAGATACCATTTTACTAGCTGCATTAAATACCATTATACTGGCTGCATAGAGATACCATTATACTGGCTGCATAGAGATACCATTATACTGGCTGCATAGAGATACCATTATACTGGATGCATAGAGATACCATTATACTAGCTGCATAGAGATACCATTATACTAGCTGCATTAAATACCATTATACTGGCTGCATAGAGATACCATTATACTGGCTGCATAGAGATACCATTATACTGGCTGCATAGAGATACCATTATACTGGATGCATAGAGATACCATTATACTAGCTGCATAGAGATACCATTATACTAGCTGCATTAAATACCATTATACTGGCTGCATAGAGATACCATTATACTGGCTGCATAGAGATACCATTATACTGGCTGCATAGAGATACCATTATACTGGCTGTATAGAGATACCATTGTACTAGCTGCATAGAGATACCATTATACTAGCTGCATAGAGATACCATTATACTAGCTGCATAGAGATACCATTATACTAGCTGCATAGAGATACCATTATACTAGCTGCATAGAGATACCATTATACTAGCTGTATAGAGATACCATTATACTAGCTGTATATAAATACCATTATACTAGCTGCATTAAATAACATGATACTACCTGCATAGAGATACCATTATACTAGCTGCATTAAATACCATTATGCTGGCTGTATAGAGATACCATGATACTACCTGCATAGAGATACCCTTATACTAGCTGCATAGAGATACCATTATACTAGCTGCATAGAGATACCATTATACTAGCTGTATAGAGGTACCATTATACTAGCTGTATAGAGATACCATTATACTAGCTGTATAGAGATACCATTATACTAGCTGTATAGAGATACCATTATACTAGCTGCATAGAGATACCATTATAGTAGCTGCATTCACACAGCTGAGGGGGTCTGATCCTATTTTGTCTGTGCTGTACACAGCTGAGATATATATGAACAAAGGGAACCGAAGTCAACGGTTTCTTTGTTTCCCTAAGTGTTCTAGAATTAAGGCCGGAGTGTTTCAAAACACAGCATCTGGATGGTATAGCAACTGCTCTGGGTTAAAATTAGATAAGGACGTGGAATTTGCTGGGGGTTTTTTTTTCCCCCAGCTGCTTTTTAGAGTGGTAACAGCCCATGCTATCACTCCCCTCCCAGCCTGCAGCCTGGCTGCAACGCGGCACTCACGTGTCTAATCGTTATTGGATTACATTTTCTGGCTTCATAAAATGCGGTTAAGAGGCACTTTAGACGTACGCGCATGACCTGCTTTCTGGAGATGGCTATCAGAGGAAAAATGACAGGTCAATCGCTGGATATATCCCCAATGGAACCCTATTCCCTACATAGTGCACTACTTTAGACCAGGGCCCTATGGAACCCTATTCCCTACATAGTGCACTACTTCTGACCAGGGCCCTATGGAACCCTATTCCCTACATAGTGCACTACTTCTGACCAGGGCCCTATGGAACCCTATTCCCTACATAGTGCACTACTTCTGACCAGGGCCCTATGGGCTCTATATAGGGAACAAATGGAACCCTATTCCCTACATAGTGCACTACTTTTGACCAGGGCCCTATGGGCTCTATATAGGGAATACGGTTCCATTAGGGATGCAGACCTGCTTTCTGCAGATGGCTATCAGACGGAAAGTGACAGGTCAGTCACTGATTCCTGTTTGGACTGAGGCAAAGCGGTTAGCCTCCCCTGAGCACTTTAGAGAGGTAGACAAAAAAAAAAAAACTTCTGGAGAAGTCCGACATGCTGCATATATCAACACACACTCCTGGTGGAGAGGGATGAGTGTGTGTGTTGTGTGTAATTTGGTATGTGCCGAGACACACACTTACGGGAAGTGGCTCTCTACTCTGGCAGCTGGGGGAGATGGGGAGACGGTGAAGGGGTTGGAGGAGTCGGGGAGGGTGGAGGGGGTAGGAGGCGGTGAGGGGGGTGGAGGGGCGAGGGGGGGGTGAGGGGTGAGAGGAGGGTGAAGGGGGTTGGAGATGAAAAGATGACTGTAGCATGTTGTCTGTCACTTATAGGAGATTCAAACATACCAGAGGAGGGGAGGACGGAGAAAACTAAGAGAGGAACAGTTGGTTAAAGAGCAGGGTTATGAAGAAGAGGTCAAAGAGCAGGGTGAATGACTGAGTACGGTGATGAAGAAGAGGTCAAAGAGCAGGGTGAATGACCGAGTATGGTGAGGAAGAAGAGGTCAAAGAGCAGGGTGAATGACTGAGTACGGTGAGGAAGAAGAGGTCAAAGAGCAGGGTGAATGACTGTGTACGGTGATGAAGAAGAGGTCAAAGAGCAGGGTGATGAAGAAGAGGTCAAAGAGCAGGGTGAATGACTGAGTACGGTGATGAAGAAGAGGTCAAAGACCAGGGTGAATGACTGAGTACGGTGATGAAGGCACCATACTACTGTACATTTTAATGTTATACTGTTATACTGTACGATATGTAGCACAATTTGTACCAACTTAAAATGTCACCTAATTAGAAGCTTCTTCCTCTTCTATTGGATGAATAAGGAAATGTAAAATACATGGTGAGGTAGGGCTGCGCCACAGGGGGTTGGTAACACCTTAATTGGGGAGGACGGGCTCGTGGTAATGGCTGGAGCAGAATTGGTGGAATGGTATCAAATACATAAAACACATGGTTTCCTAAGAAATCATTGAAAATGTATAACAAAAAATTGTTTTGTTGAAGTTTGATTCAACATCATTTTTTCTTTAATTTAACCTTTATTTAACTAGGCAAGTCTGCCCAAGGATACCTGCCCAACACTCTAACCACTAGGATACCTGCCCAACACTCTAACCACTAGGATACCTGCCCAACGCTCTAACCACTAGGATACCTGCCCAACACTCTAACCACTAGGATACCTGCCCAACGCTCTAACCACTAGGATACGTGCCCAACGCTCTAACCACTAGGATACGTGCCCAACGCTCTAACCACTAGGATACCTGCCCAACGCTCTAACCACTAGGATACCTGACCAACGCTCTAACCACTAGGACACCTGCCCAACGCTCTAACCACTAGGATACCTGCCCAACGCTCTAACCACTAGGCTACCTGCCCAACGCTCTAACCACTAGGATACCTGCCCAACGCTCTAACCACTAGGATACCTGCCCAACGCTCTAACCACTAGGATACCTGCCCAACGCTCTAACCACTAGGATACCTGCCCAACGCTCTAACCACTAGGATACCTGCCCAACGCTCTAACCACTAGGATACCTGCCCAACGCTCTAACCACTAGGATACCTGCCCAACGCTCTAACCACTAGGATACCTGCCCAACGCTCTAACCGCTAGGATACCTGCCCAACGCTCTAACCGCTAGGATACCTGCCCAACGCTCTAACCGCTAGGATACCTGCCCAACGCTCTAACCACTAGGATACCTACCCAACGCTCTAACCACTAGGCTACCTGCCGGTCCGTATCGGTATACATCAATCAGAAAAGAGCCATCCCCATTGAAACCACATGGAACACATGTGTTGCCACCCTAGGGTAAGGCATGTTATTTTTCAAATACCGTCAAATACCACCATACTGTCAAAAATGAGAAAAATATAGTGATATCATATTCTGACCATAGCGCCCATGTTGAGATAATGGCATTTAGAACCAAATACAGTTCCTTCAGAAAGTATTCACACTCCTTGATTTATTCTACATTTTGTTGTGTTACAGCCTGAATTCAAAATGGATCAAATCAACAACAACAAAAATCACCTATCTATGCATATTACCCCCATAACGACAAAGTGAAAACATGCAAATTGATTGAAAATGAAATATGTAATTTCCATAAGTATTCACACCCCTGAGTCAATACATATTGCCATGACATGCTGCCATTACACCTGAGGTTCTTTCTGTGTATGTCCCTAAAAGCTTTGCACACCTAGATTGTGAAATATTTGCACATTATTCTTTTAAAAATTCTTCAAGCTCTTTCAAGTTGGTTGTTGATTATTGCTAAACAGTCATTTTCAAGACAGTTTAAGTCAAAACTATAATAAGGCTACTCAGGAACATTCAATGTTGGTAAGCAACTGCAGTGTATATTTGGCCTTGTGTTTTAGGTTATTGTCCTGCTGAAAGGTTCATTTGTCTTCCAGTATTTGATGGAAATTGCCTGTGCTTAGCTCTAATCCGTTTCTTTTTATCCCCAAAAATCTTCCTAATCTTTGCCGATCACAAACATACCCATAACATGATGCAGCCACCACCATGCTTGAAAATATGAAGAGCGGTACTCAGTTATGTGTTGTGTTTGGATTTTCCCCAAACATGAAGCTTTGAAATAATGCTAATTTATTTTGCACGTTTCTTGCAGCTTCTTACTTTAGTGCCATATTGCAAACAGGATGCATGTTATGGAATAGTTTTTATTCTGTATAGGTTTCCTTCTTTTCAATCTGTCATTTAGGTTAGTATTGTGGAGTAACTCCAATGTTGTAGATCCATCCTCAAACTGTTTCAAAGTCACCATTGGTGAAATTCCTGAGTAGTTTCCTTCCTCCCCGGCAACTGAGTTAGGAAAGACATATGTATCTTTGTAGTGACTGAGTATATTGTTACATCATCCAAAGTGTAATCAATAACTTCACCATGCTCAAAGGGATATTCAATGTATTATTATTTTTTAAATCTACCAATCAATCAAATATATTTATAAAGTGCTTCTTACATCAGCTGATGTCACAAAGTGCTGTACAGAAACCCAGCCTAAAACCCCAAACAGCAAGCAATGCAGGTGTAGAAGCAATAGGTGCCTTTCTTTGCAAGGCATTGGAAAACCTCCTTGGCCTTTGAGGTTGAATCTGTGTTTGAATTTCACTGCTCGACTGAGATGAGGTAATCGTGTTAAAAACACTGTTATTGCACACAGAGTGAGTCCATGTAACGTATTATGGGACTTGTTAAGCGAATCTGTACTCCTGAACATATTTAGGCCATAACAAAAGAGTTGAATAATTATAGACTCAAGACATTTCAAGTTAAAAAAATGTATTTAATTTGTAAACATTTCTGCAAAAATAATTCCCATTTTGACGTTGACGTTATGGGGTTATCGTGTGTAGGCCAGTGACACAACATCTCCGTTTTAAATTCAGGCTGCAACACAACAACACGAGGAAAAAAAATCAAGAAGTGTGAATACCCTGTACATCTACAGGCTTTCTCTTTTTGGAATTGTTATGTTACGTAAAGAGATTCTCTGGTTTCAACAACTGACTTTAAGAAACAAAACCCCTATAGATAGCTATAGATGCCTGATGAGTCTTGGCTGTGTTTTAGTGTGTTAGTTGTAGAAAGCCCCTGATGGGTGATTGCTGAGGCACTAATCACAGTAAAGAATCAGTGTTGATAAAAAGACCTCAGCATAAACATGGATCTTTAGCTCTGTAAACTTTAATTACAACCAACAGACAACACAATCTAACTACACACTGTTAATCATTCCAATGGGCTATTGATAGGTTTCCCGTTTAGAAGATATATTAGTTCATGAGAGTATCTATCACCGTGCCAGCGAAGGAAGGCTGCAATGCAATAAGACATCCATGGTGTGGTCGAACAGATCCTTATCCACGTATAGTATTAAACCAGTAAGATCTGACATCTGTACAGTGTAAGGTTAACTTTACATTGTACAGATGTCGGATCTTAATACGAGCCATTTAGTCGTACGGGGAAAATAATCCTGCAGCAGGAGGTTTGAAATGAATATAGAACATGTATAATCGCAAACCAGGAAGTAGCTGGAAGCGGTGTTTGTAGGACGTAGAATGTAGGAATGTTTGTACAATACCGTACCTAGTGGGCTATGGTTTGGGGATAGATGTGCACATCAATGGACCTTAAACCATACATTTATCATCAAGTATTCTCACAGAGAATTCTCACTAAAGCATTGTGAACTGGCTTATAGTAGTGGTCTGACAGCGTGCTTCGGCTCCGAGCATCGTGAATTTTGACACTTTCTGTGAATGGAAACTAATGTTGGTGTAGCCTACTGTAATTATTTAACCAATCCAAAGGCAGCAGGCACATACATTAGTAGGTAACACTTTTCCAGTAGGTTACTGCCATTTGGGAAGGGATTCGAAGGTAGCATCACGTGATAATGCATTCACATTCCACCCAGTGCGAGATGCTTGAAGCAACTGTAGCAGCGTGACCAACTGGTGCTTGCAATTCAGTGAACAACTAAAAGAGTCGATGTACTGTACAAGTCAGAAGTCTGGACACACCTACTAAAGGATTTTTTTTTATTTTTACTATTTTCTACATTGTATAATAATAGTGAAGACATCAAAACTATATAATAACACATATGGAATCATGTAGTAAGCAAAAAAGTTTATTTTAGATTTTAGATTCATCAAAGTAGCCACCCTTTGCCTTGATGACAGCTTTGCACACTCTTGGCATTCTCTCAACCAGCTTCACCTGGAATGGTTTTCCAACAGTCTGAGCACTTGTTGGTTGCCTTTCCTTCACTCTGAAGTCCAACTCCTCCCAAACCATCTCAATTGTGTTGAGGTTGGGTGATTGTGGAGGCCGGGTCATCTGATGCAGCACTCCATCACTCTCCTTCTTGGTAAAATAGCCCTTAAACAGCCTGGAGGTGTGTTGAAAAACAAATGATAGTCCCATTAAGCTCAAACCAGATGGGATGACGTATCGCTGCAGAATGCTGTGGAAGCCATGCTGGTTAATTGTGCCTTGCATTCTAAATAAATCACAAACATTATTACCAGAAAAGCAGCCCCACACCATCACTCCACCTCCTCCATGCTTCACAGTGTGAACTACACATCCAGAGATCATTCGTTCACCTACTCTGTGTCTCACAAAGACACAGCGGTTAGAACCAAAAATCTCTAAATTGGACTCATCAGACAAAAGGACAGATTTCTACCAGTCTAATGTCCATTGCTAGTGTTTCTTGGCCCAAGCAAGTCTCTTCTTATTATTGTAGTTGTTTCTTTGCAGCAATTCGACCACAAAGGCCTTATTCACACAGTCTCCTTTGAACAGTTGATATTGAGATGTGTCTGTTACTTGAACTCTGTGAAGCATTTATTTGGCCTGCAATTTCTGAGGCTGGTAACTCTAATGAATTTATCCTCTGCAGCAGAGGTAACTCTGGGTCTTCCTTTCCTGTGGCGGTCCTCGTGAGAGCCAGTTTCATCATAGCGCTTGATGGTTTTTGCAACTGCACTTGAAGACACTTTCAAAGTTCTTGAAATGTTCCGGATTGACTGACCGTCATGTCTTAAAGTAATGATGAACTGTCGTTTCTCTTTGCTTATTCGAGCTGTTCTTGCCATAAATTGGACTTGGTCTTTTACCAGATAGGGCTATCTTCTGTATACCTGTAACGCCCGGGGTGTAGTGGGGAAGAAGTCAGGCGCAGGAAGCAGAGAGTTCTAACTTTTAATGCACTACAACGGTGAACAGACGCCAACCAAAACAAATGCCCCAAACACGGGGGACTTAAACAGTCCAGCAAAAAAAAAAAAAACACGGACCACCGTGACATACAGACGTGTACACATGTACATTGAAATAATCAGCAGTCGGGCCGGCTGGTAAATGAAGCAGGGATTTCAAAAAAGTCATCAGTACAATGAATGAAGTTGACTCCGACCAGAATAATTATCCTACGGTATAGGGTCTTCCTCTCACATATTGCCCTGGTCTGCTTCTCCATCGTTGAGGACATGACAGGTATCATACAGGTGTTTTTTTAGATAGCTAAATAAGTCCTTTTACTGAGTTATGAAGAATGGCGCCTGAGGAGATGGCTGCCGTTTTACAGGCTCCCTAACCAAGATGGCTGCCGTTTTACAGGCTCCCTAACCAAGATGGCTGCCGTTTTACAGGCTCCCTAATCAAGATCAAGATGGCTGCCGTTTTACAGTCTCCCTAACCAAGATGGCTGCCGTTTTACAGGCTCCCTAACCAAGATGGCTGCCGTTTTACAGGCTCCCTAACCAAGATGGCTGCCGTTTTACAGGCTCCCTAACCAAGATGGCTGCCGTTTTACAGGCTCCCTAACCAATTGTGCTATTTTCTGGGGGTGTTTTTCACGTTGTTTGTAACTTATTTCGTACAAAATGTTTTCGGTCACCATCTCTTTTGCTGGAAAAGAGCTTCTGGATATCAGAGCAGCGATTACTCACCTCGAACTGAACAACGATTTTATTCTTTAAACGAGTCGGACGCATTTACAGCAGATGTCTGACCAGGCCCAAATCCCAGTCATTCGCATGAAGAGAAGACGCCGATACAACAGACATAGATCCGGGTGCCTTGTTAGAATTAGTCGGCGTGTGAGTAAATGGTCTCTACCATCCACCCTATTGGCCAACGTGCAATCATTGGAGTAAGAAATGGATGAACTCCATTCAAGACTATCCTCCCAACAGGATATTAAAAACTGTAATATCTTATGTTTCACCAAGTCGTGGATCGGTAAGATAGAACAGCTGCCTCCGCTAAGACAACGGGGTGGAGGTCTGTGTCTATTTGTAAACAACAGCTGGTGCACGGAATCTAATATTAAGGAAGTCTCAAGATTTGCTCGCCTGAGGTAGAGTATCTCATGATAAGCTGTAGACCACACTATCTACCAAGAGAGTTCTCATCTATATTTTTCGTAGCTGTCTATTTACCACCACAAACAGATGCTGGCACTAAGACCGCACTCAATGAGCTGTATAAGGCCATAAGCAAACAGGAAAATGCTCATCCAGAGGCAGCCCTCCTAGTGGCCGGGGACTGTAAATGCAGGGGAACTATACCAGCATATTACATGTGACTTGTTAGGCACATTTTTACTACCAAACATATTTAGGCTTGCCATAACAAAATGATTGAATACTTATTGACTCAAGGCATTTCAGCTTTTCATTTTTTATTTCATTTGTTAAACATTTCTGAAAACATAATTCCACTTTGACATTATGGGGGATTGTGTGTTGGCCAGTGAAAACAACATTTGAATTGAATCTATTTCAAATGCAGTATGTAAAATACAAGGGGTGTGAATATATTCTGAAGGCACTGTATGTGCATGCTGAAGGGGGCGGCCCTTAACCGCTAGATCACCCCACGATTTAACTTAATTTTGACAGTTTATTTGTAAGCTTAGGAAACACCAGACAGCTGTATGTTGTAGCCTAATGGAGACCAATATCTATCTTGTGTTATTAAGCTCTATAAATCAACAGTAGTTTATGTGTATGGTTGCATTTCAGAACAATTTTTGTGCATTCAAACATTGCAGTAATAGGACCTAGGCCTAGTTGTTTGAGCGAGTGAGAGAGAACATTATTTTGATAGTAAGCCCCGATCCCAATGACTCGACTGCTTTTGCATTTTAAGCCACTCACGAGGCTCATTTGAATTTCCTGATTGCTTCAGCAAAATTCTCAGTGACAAACGAGATCAGATCTGACATCTAATTGGTTGTTCTTCTCCTACTGTGAAGGTGCCTAGATAGTAGTATAGTAGTATAGTGTCATAGCAGTATAGTAGTATAGTGGTATAGTAGTATAGTAGTATAGTGTTATAGCAGTATAGCAGTATAGTAGTATAGTAGTATATTATAGTGTTATAGAGGTATAGTAGCACAGTGTTATAGTAGTATAGTCGTATAGTGGTATAGCGGTATAGTGGTACAGTAGTATAGAGTTATAGTAGTATAGTGATATAATAGTATAGTAGCACAGTGTTATAGTAGTATAGTGGTATAGCAGTATAGTAGTATAGTGTATAGTAGTATAGCAGAATAGTGTTATAGTAGAATAGCAGCACAGTGTTATAGTAGTATAGCAGTATAGCAGTATAGTATAATAGTGTTATAGCAGTATAGTAGCACAGTGTTATAGTAGTATAGCAGTATAGCAGTATAGTAGTATAGCAGAGTAGCAGTATAGTGTTATAGTAGTATAGTAGCACAGTGGTATAGTAGGATAGTAGCAGTACGGTAGTATAATATTATAGCAGTATAGTGTTATAGTGGAACAGCAGTATAGCAGCATAGTAGCATAGTAGTACCGTAGTATAACAGTATAGTAGTTTATTAGTATAGCAGTATAGCAGTTCAGTAGTATAGCGATATAGCAGTATGGTAGTATAATATTATCGTAGTATATGTAACGGCGTTCTTCGTTTGTCGGACCGAAATGCAGCGTAGTGGTTACTCATGACTTTAATGAAGAAAGTGACACATGAAATAACTTATAAATACAAAACAACAAACGGAACGAAACCTAATTACAGCCTATCTGGTGAAACTACACAGAGACAGGAACAATCACCCACGAAAACAAAGTGAAACTCAGGCTACCTAAATACGGTTCCCCATCAGAGACAACAAGAATCACCTGACTCTGATTGAGAACCGCCTCAGGCAGCCAAGCCTAACTAGACACACCCCTAATCATAGCAATCCCAAATCCTATAAAACCCCAATACGAAACACAACACATAAACCCATGTCACACCCTGGCCTGACCAAAATATATAACGAAAACACAAAACACTATGACCAAGGCGTGACAGAACCCCCCCCCCCTAAGGTGCGGACTCCCGGACGCACCTCAAAACCATAGGGAGGGTCCGGGTGGGCGTCTGTCCATGGTGGCGGCTCCGGCTCGGGACGTGGACCCCACTTCATTAATGTCCTAGTTCCTCCCCTTCGCGTCCTGGGATAATCCACCCTCGCCGCCGACCATGGCCTAATAGTCCTCACCCAGAACCCCACTGAACTGAGGGGCAGCTCGGGACTGAGGGGCAGCTCGAGACTGAGGGGCAGCTCGGGACTGAGGGGAAGCTCGGGACTGAGGGGTAGCTCGTGACTGAGGGGCAGCTCGGGACAGAAGCAGCTCGGGACTGAGGGGAAGCTCGGGACTGAGGGGTAGCTCGGGACTGAGGGGCAGCTCGGGACTGAGGGGCAGCTCGGGACTGAGGGGCAGCTCGGGACTGAGGGGCAGCCCG
Organism: Oncorhynchus nerka; assembly: GCF_034236695.1. Lineage (NCBI taxonomy): Eukaryota > Metazoa > Chordata > Actinopteri > Salmoniformes > Salmonidae > Oncorhynchus > Oncorhynchus nerka. The sequence goes on along the minus strand of NC_088419.1, from coordinate 92,114,349 downwards.
GGACTGAGGGGCAGCCCGGAACTGAGGGGAAGCCCAGTACTGAGAGAAAGCCCAGTACTGAGAGGAAGCCCAGTACTGAGAGGAAGCCCAGTACTGAGATGAAGCTCAGGCAGGTAGTAGGCTCCGGTAGATCCTGGCTGGCTGGTGGATCTGGAAGATTCTGGTTGACTAGCAGATCTGGAAGATTCTGGTTGACTGGCAGATCTGGAAGAGACTGGTTGACTGGCTGATCTGGAAGAATCTGGTTGACTGGCAGATCTAGAAGATCATGGCTGACTGGCGGATCTAGCTGCTCTATGCAGACTGACAGCTCTGACTGCTCCATGCAGGCTGACAGCTCCTTGCAGACTGGCAGCTCTTTGCAGACTGGCAGCTCTGGCTGCTTCATGCAGACTGACAGCTCTGACTGCTCCATGCAGGCTGACAGCACCCTGCAGACTGGCAGCTCCTTGCAGACTGACAGCTCCTTGCAGACTGACAGCTCCCTGCAGACTGGCAGCTCTTTGCAGACTGACATCTCTGGCTGCTTCATGCAGACTGACAGCACCTTGCAGACTGACAGCTCTCTGCAGACTGGCAGCTCAGGCTGCTCCGAACAGGCAGGAGGCTCCGGCAGCGCTGTAGAGGAGGAAGGCTCTAGAAGCGCTGAACAGGCGGGAGACTCCGACAGAGCAGGAGAGGAGGAAAGCGCTGGCTGCGCTGAACAGGCAGGAGGCTCCGGCAGCGCAGGAGAGGAGACAGGCTCTGGCTGCGCTGAACAGGCGGGAGGCTCCGGCAGCGCTGTAGAGGAGGAAGGCTCTGGCTGCGCTAAACAGGCGGGAGACTCCAACAGCGCAGGAGAGGAGACAGGCTCTGGCTGTGCTGAACAGGCGGGAGACTCCGACAGCGTAGGAGGGAAGGAAGGCTCTGGCTGTGTTGAACAGGCGAGGCGCACTGAAGGCCTGGTGCGTGGTGCTGGCACTGGTGGTACTGGGCCGAGGACACGCACAGGAAGCCTGGTGCGGGGAGCTGCTACCGGAGGACTGGTGTGTGGAGGTGGCTCTGGATAGACCGGACCGCGCAGGCGCACTGGAGCTCTTGAGCACCGAGCCTGCCCAAGCTTACCTGGCTCGATGCCCACTCTAGCCCGGCCAATACGAAGGGTTGGTATGTACTGCACCGGGCTATGCACCCGCACTGGAAACACCGTGCACTCCATAGCATAACACGGTGTCTGCCAGTCTCTCTAGCCCACCGGAAAGCACAGGGAGTTTGCGCAGGTCTCCTACCTGGCATAGCCATACTCCCATTAAGCCCCCCCCCCCAGTAATTTTTTGGGGCTGCTTTTCGGGCTTCCATCCGCATCGCCGTGCTGCCTCCTCATACCAGCGCCTCTCCGCTTTAGCCGCCTCTAGTTCCTCCTTGGGGCGGCGATATTCACCAGGCTGAGCCCAGGGTCCTTTTCCGTCCAGTTCTTCCTCCCATGTCCAATTCTCCAAGTGGTGCAGCCTCTCCCACTGCAGCTGCTCCTCACGATTAACAGGGAGAGTTGGCTCAGGTCTGACTCCTGACTCAGCCACTCCCCCTCTGAGCCTCCCCCCAATAAATTCTTGGGGTTGCTTTTCGGGCTTCCTTCTGCGCCGCCGTGTCTTTCTTTTCGACTCCATTCGTCTATAGCCCTCTTCTCACTGTTCCAGCGAATCCCAGGCGGGCTCAGGCACTCTCTCTGGGTCGGCCGCCCACCTGTCTATTTCTTCCCACGTCGTATACTCCAAGCCTCTGCTATCCATAACGTCCTCCCTTCGCTGCTCCTGCTGCCTGTTACCACGCCACTCGGTCCGTGTGTGGTGGGTGATTCTGTAACGGCGTTCTTCGTTTGTAGAAAGAGAGTCGGACCGAAATGCAGCGTAGTGGTTACTCATGACTTTAATGAACAAAGTGACACATGAAATAACTTATAAATACAAAACAACAAACGGAACGAAACCTAATTACAGCCTATCTGGTGAAACTACACAGAGACAGGAACAATCACCCACGAAAACAAAGTGAAACTCAGGCTACCTAAATACGGTTCCCTATCAGAGACAACAAGAAACACCTGACTCTGATTGAGAACCGCCTCAGGCAGCCAAGCCTAACTAGACACACCCCTAATCATAGCAATCCCAAATCCTATAAAACCCCAATACGAAACACAACACATAAACCCATGTCACACCCTGGCCTGACCAAAATATATAACGAAAACACAAAACACTATGACCAAGGCGTGACAGTATATCAGTATAGTAGTATAGTATTATGGTAGTATAGTATTATGGCAGTATAGTAGTATAGTATTATAGAGGTATAGCAGTATAGTGGTATAGCAGTATAGCAGTATAGTAGTATAGTGACATAGTAGTATAGCAGTATAGTAGTATAGCAGTATAGTAATACGGCACTATAGTAGCATAGTAGTATAGCAGTATAGTGGTATAGCAGTATAGCAGTATAGTAGTATAGCAGTATAGTATTATATCAGTATAGTAGTATAGTATTAAAGCAGTATAGTAGTATAGTATTATAGCGGTATAGCAGTATAGCGGTATAGTGGCATAGCAGCATGCCAGTATAGCAGTGTAGTAGTATATCAGTATAGTAGTATAGTATTATTAACGCAGTATAGTAGTATAGTATTACAGCGGTATAGCAGTATAGTAGTATAGCAGTATAGTAGTATAGTGGTATAGCAGTATAGTAGTATAGTAGTATAGTAGAATAGTAGCATAGCTGTATATCAGTATAGTAGTATAGTAGTATAGTGGTATAGTGGTATAGCAGTATAGCAGTATAGTTGTATAGTTGAAATGGTAGTATAGCACTATAGTGGTATATCTGTATAGTAGTACGCCTCCCTACCACTGAGGAAGTACAGTTCCCGCTCAGCCCAGTCAAAACTGTTCGCTGCTCTGGCCCCCAATGGTGGAACAAACTCCCTCACGACGCCAGGACAGCGGAGTCAATCACCACCTTCCGGAGACACCTGAAACCCCACCTCTTTAAGGAATACCTAGGATAGGATAAAGTAATCCTTCTCACCCCCCCCCCCCCTCCCCCCCCTTAAAAGACCTAGATGCACTATTGTAAAGTGGCTGTTCCACTGGATGTCTTAAGGTGAAAGCACCAATTTGTAAGTCGCTCTGGATAAGAGCGTCTGCTAAATGACTTAAATGTAAATGTAAATGTAGTATAGTGGTATAGCAGTATAGCAGTATAGTTGTATAGTTGGATAGTTGAAATGGTAGTATAGCAATATAGTGGTATAGTAGTATAGCAGTATAGTGGTATATCAGTATAGTAGTATAGTAGTATAGTGGTATAGCAGTGTAGCGGGATATCAGTATAGTAGTATAGTGGTATAGTGGTGTAGCAGTATAGCGGAATATCAGTATAGTAGTATAGTGGTATAGCAGTATAGTTGTATAGTTGAATTTGTAGTATAGCAGTATAGTGGTATAGTAGTTTAATTTATCAGAGGGAAACAAACCAGAAGCCTAGCGGAACCACTTTTCTGGTATATAGAAAACTACATTTTTTGACTGTTATTTTCCTGAGAACACAGAGCATCTGACTGTGGATAGACTTACGATAGGTAATTATCACAGTAGGAGGCAGTTCCTTCTCTTGCAAGAACGAAAGACGTACTTGCTGTGTACCAACCTGGTACCGACAAACCTGACGTTTCTACCTGTGAAATCGCAATGCTCAGCAATGGCTGACAACTTGTCTTTGAGCCAATCAGAGAGCACGAACCTCCATGTGGGGGGAGCCGGGAAGGGTGACAAGAAAAATAAAAAAAACAGGGTACCTTTTCCGGTCTAATCCACCCCGTTCATCGGAATTGTTCAAGCTAAAACAAAAAAATCACAATAAATATTCTAGTCTTTAAATCTTGTACATCTAGCTAAGGAGATTTGTGAAGGATTGTTTTGTGCACTTTGATAACGTAAAGTAGCTTATTAGTTAGCTAACTGAGCAAGGCAGTCACACTCACTTCATATGAAACCATTGGGGGGGTAAGAGCAGCACAATGTACACAATACTAAATGTTCTACCAAGCTAGGTATCTGGCCCCTGTAGCTGGTAACATTAGACATGTTCTACCAAGCTAGCTATCTGGGCCCTGTAGCTAGTAACATTAGACATGTTCTACCAAGCTAGCTATCTGGCCCCTGTAGCTGGTAACATTAGACATGTTCTACCAAGCTAGCTATCTGGGCCCTGTAGCTAGTAACATTAGACATGTTCTACCAAGCTAGCTATCTGGGCCCTGTAGCTAGTAACATTAGACATGTTCTACCAAGCTAGCTATCTGGGCCCTGTAGCTAGTAACATTAGACATGTTCTACCAAGCTAGCTATCTGGCCCCTGTAGCTGGTAACATTAGACATGTTCTACCAAGCTAGCTATCTGGGCCCTGTAGCTAGTAACATTAGACATGTTCTACCAAGCTAGCTATCTGGGCCCTGTAGCTAGTAACATTATAATGACATCACAATGGATTTGTTTCCATAAAGGAGCTGCCTGTAGCTGGCTGCCGAGAGTCTTTACCTAGCTAGCATAACAGCTAGCTAGTGAATTATGCTAACCATACAGCTAATGTTAGCCAGCAAGCAAAAAATGTATCTTTGTGCTGTATGCGATTAATTTCACATGCTGTTGTCCCCCTTGCTAGCTAGTTATATAACTGCGGCCATCTGGCTAGCATCAACAAGGGCTTTGTACAAAGCAACACATCGACTGACAAACGTTCTTCTGAGCCAGATGGCTAGCCCTGTGAAGGCCCAGATTCAATGATAACAGTGGCTTTAATTGTGGGTAAGAGTTTACCTTCTGAATCCAGGTAAACAGACACAAGTGATGGGCCATCGGGTTCTTATAGTCACAGAAGTTCCCGAGGGTGTCCCTGACTCCAAGCGTGTTGTCTCTGCAGATGAAGCATTCTGACACATCTATTAGAGAGAGGGGACAAAGAGAAGATGAGATCAACTTTATTGTCCCAGATGGGATATCTTTCTTGGACATACAAGGCGTTGCTGTAAAGATATTCCTAGTTATGGAGTTATGGATTTCTTGAATGACATAGTAATGACATCCAACAGTTGGACAGGATGTTACTTTCCTTGTCTGTAGCTACACTGTATCAATATATAATCAGGGTAAGTGTACTGTCAGAATGACAGTGCTGCACTACATTCCCTAGGGCAGATAGAGACCTTGTTCTATGTTCCTTCCTCTGCTGATCTCTTAAAAGCCTGTTCATTAACCCTCTGGAGTCTCCTAACTCCTAACATTTTAAGAAGATCATACTAAGGATCCTTTAGCTATTTTATTAGACAATTTCATTATTATATATATATATATTATATATACACTGCTCAAAAAATAAAGGGAACACTTAAACAACACAATGTAACTCCAAGTCAATCACACTTCTGTGAAATCAAACTGTCCACTTAGGAAGCAACACTGATTGACAATAAATTTCACATGCTGTTGTGCAAATGGAATAGACAACAGGTGGAAATGATAGGCAATTAGCAAGACACCCCCAACAAAGGAGTGGTTCTGCAGGTGGTGACCACAGACCACTTCTCAGTTCCTATGCTTCCTGGCTGATGTTTTGGTCACTTTTGAATGCTGGCGGTGCTTTCACTCTAGTGGTAGCATGAGACGGAGTCTACAACCCACACAAGTAGCTCAGGTAGTGCAGCTCATCCAGGATGGAACATCAATGCGAGCTGTGGCAAGAAGGTTTGCTGTGTCTGCCAGCGTAGTGTCCAGAGCATGGAGGCGCTACCAGGAGACAGGCCAGTACATCAGGACACGTGGAGAAGGCCGTAGGAGGGCAACAACCCAGCAGTAGGACCACTACCTCCGCCTTTGTGCAAGGAGGAGCAGGAGAAGCATTGCCAGAGCCCTGCAAAATGACTTCCAGCAGGCCACAAATGTGAATGTGTCTGCTCAAACGGTCAGAAACAGCCTCCATGAGGGTGGGGGCCCGATGTTCACAGGTGGGGGTTGTGCTTACAGCCCAACACCGTGCAGGACACCAAGATTGGCAAATTCGCCGCTGGCGCCCTGTGCTCTTCACAGATGAAAGCAGGTTCACACTGAGCACATGTGACAGACGTGACAGAGTCTTGAGACGCCGTGGAGAACGTTCTGCTGCCTGCAACATCCTCCAGCATGACCGGTTTGGCGGTGGGTCAGTCATGGTGTGGGGTGGCATTTCTTTGGGGGGCCGCACAGCCCTCCATGTAGCCTGACTGCCATTAGGTACTGAGATGAGATCCTCAGACCCCTTGTGAGACCATATGCTGGTGCAGTTGGCCCTGGGTTCCTCCTAATGCAAGACAATGCTAGACCTCATGTGGCTGGAGTGTGTCAGTAGTTCCTGCAAGAGGAAGGCATTGATGCTATCGACTGGCCCGCCCGTTCCCCAGACCTGAATCCAATTGAGCACATCTGGGATATCATGTCTCGCTCCATCCACCAACGCCACATTGCACCACAAACTGTCCAGGAGTTGGCGGATGCTTTAGTCCAGGTCTGGGAGGGGATCCCTCAGGAGACCATCCGCCACCTCATCAGGAGCATGCCCAGGCGTTGTAGGGAGGTCATACAGGCACGTGGAGGCCACACACACTACTGAGCCTCATTTTGACTTGTTTTAAGGACATTACATCAAAGTTGGATCAGCCTGTAGTGTGGTTTTCCACTTTAATTTTGAGTGTGACTCCAAATCCAGACCTCCATAAATTTGATAAATTTAACATTGGATCATTTAGAGATCCTCACTGAACTTCTGGAGAGAGTTTGCTGCACTGAAAGTAAAGGGGCTGAATCATTTTGCACCCCCAATTTTTCAGTTTTTTATTTGTTCAAAAAGTTTGATATATCCAATAAATGTCGTTCCACTTCCTGATTGTGTCCCACTTGTTGTTGATTCTTCACAAAAAAATACAGTGTTATATCTTTATGTTTGAAGCCTGAAATGTGGCAAAAGGTCGCAAAGTTCAAGGGGGCCGAATACTTTCGCAAGGCACTGTATATATAATATGTCAAATGTTTTGTACATGTATTTAAACACTTGTTTTAGGCATATATACTTCAATACATTTTTCCAACTGGTACCAGGGACCTTCAGACTCGACTTGTGAGGCTTGTGGGCATTCTAGATTCAAAACAACCAACATGGACGCGTTTGTGGGAAGATCACTTTTCCACAGAGCCCAAACTGGTCGGTCGCCACAGACAGAAGTTGGCAGAAGAGGCTGTACCAACTTCAAACGAGTCCCGTGACACTTTTGTGGGGGTCATTGAGCAAAACGGAGAACACCATCATGTTTTTGAGAATCTCTCCTTTTCATCTTTTCATAATAGTTTGTACCGTTCGGACGTTCCAGACGTTTTCGTGAGAGTGCGGATTTTCAGGACGTCTCACAGTCTGACCAACACCATTCTAGCTCTGTCACCTTTCACCGTCGATAACGGCAATATCGGCAGATGACGTGGATTGAGACGCATCCTACGCAAAACAGATATCTCTGGCATAAACAGATATCTCTGGCATAAACAGATATCTCTGGCATAAACAAATATCTCTGGCATAAACAGATATCTCTAGCATAAACAGATATCTCTGGCATAAACAGATATCTCTAGCATAAACAGATATCTCTGGCATAAACAGATATCTCTAGCATGAACAGATATCTCTAGCATAAACAGATATCTCTGGCATAAACAGATATCTCTGGCATAAACAGATATCTCTAGCATAAACAGATATCTCTGGCATAAACAGATATATCTAGCATAAACATATATCTCTGGCATAAACAGATATCTGTGTCATAAACAGATATCTCTGGCATAAACAGATATCTCTAGCATAAACAGATATCTCTAGCATAAACAGATATCTCTAGCATAAACAGATATCTCTGGCATAAACAGATATCTCTGGCATAAACATATATCTCTGGCATAAACAGATATCTGTGTCATAAACAGATATCTCTGGCATAAACAGATATCTCTAGCATAAACAGATATCTCTAGCATAAACAGATATCTCTAGCATAAACAGATATCTCTATCATAAACAGATACCTCTATCATAAACAGATATCTCTATCATAAACAGATACCTCTATCATAAACAGATATCTCTATCATAAACAGACAGATTTTGATGGGGATTTTTTATTGTTATGTTAATTAGATTTCAGCGTATCCATAGAAATTGTAAGAGAAGGGTTATAAGGTTAATACAGCCATGACAACAACGTGTTCAGGACATTAACCGTGTCCCTCTGTAATTATCTGATTAGTTCGTAAGGAGAGGAGTGGGTGTACGTCTTTCAAGCCTTCCTTTCTCCTGACTGGTTATTACCGTGTCATTTTGTCATTTTGTCACATCTATCAGCAATTGACAGGATCTGGATTTTGTCAAGCCATAAATGCGCTTCGCTCGCTCACTCGAGATGCTGTGTGTGTATGTGTTTGCTTGTGTGTGTGCTGTTAGTACCGGTGGAGGAGATAGGAGTCTGAATGGGAAATTACAGAGAAGTGCCATTAACAGGGAACAAATTAATTATTTAACTGAAAATAAAGCAATTACATCAAGCAATAGAGGGAGTAGCTGGCCTGTAATGACCATTTAATCAACCAATCAAGTGCTTTCAGAGGAAAAACAATTGTTCTGTTGTGTAAATATCATGGCCGATAACCAAAACGAGTGTGGGGATTATTTTGGAAGTCATGCTTTGTGTGATGTATTGTTGTCTCTACCTTCTTGTCCTTTGTGCTGTTGTCTGTGCCCAATAATGTTTGTGCTGCTACCATGTTGTACTGCTACCATGTTGCGCTGCTGCCATGTTGTGTTTCTACCATGCTGTGCTGTCATGTTGCGTTGCTACCATGCTGTGTTGTCATGTTGTGTTGTGTTGCTACCATACTGTGTTGTCATGTTGTGTTGCTACCATGCTGTGTTGTCATGTTGTGTTGCTACCCTGCTGTGTTGTCATGTTGTGTTGCTACCATGCTGTGTTGTCATGTTGTGTTGCTACCCTGCTGTGTTGTCTTGTTGTGTTGCTACCCTGCTGTGTTGTCATGTTGTGTTGCTACCATGCTGTGTTGTCATGTTGTGTTGCTATCATACTGTGTTGTCATGTTGTGTTGCTACCATGCTGTGTTGTCTTGTTGTGTTGCTACCATGCTGTGTTGTCATGTTGTGTTGCTACCATGCTGTGTTGTCATGTTGTGTTGCTACCATGCTGTGTTGTCATGTTGTGTTGCTACCCTGCTGTGTTGTCATGTTGTGTTGCTACCCTGCTGTGTTGTCAAATTGTGTTGCTACCATGCTGTGTTGTCTTGTTGTGTTGCTACCCTGCTGTGTTGTCTTGTTGTGTTGCTACCATACTGTGTTGTCATGTTGTGTTGCTCCCATACTGTGTTGTCATGTTGTGTTGCTCCCATACTGTGTTGTCATGTTGTGTTGCTACCATGCTGTGTTGTCATGCATTGCTGCCATGCTCTGTTGTCGTCTTAGGTCTCTCTTTATGTAGTGTTGTGTTGTCTTAGGTCTCTCTTTATGTAGTGTTGTGTTGTCTTAGGTCTCTCTTTATGTAGTGTTGTGTTGTCTTAGGTCTCTCTTTATGTAGTGTTGTGTTGTCTTAGGTCTCTCTTTATGTAGTGTTGTGTTGTCTTAGGTCTCTCTTTATGTAGTGTTGTGGTGTCTTAGGTCTCTCTTTATGTAGTGTTGTGTTGTCTTAGGTCTTAGGTCTCTCTTTATGTAGTGTTGTGTTGTCTTAGGTCTCTCTTTATGTAGTGTTGTGTTGTCTTAGGTCTCTCTTTATGTAGTGTTGTGTTGTCTTAGGTCTCTCTTTATGTAGTGTTGTGTTGTCTTAGGTCTCTTTATGTAGTGTTGTGTTGTCTTAGGTCTCTCTTTATGTAGTGTTGTGTTGTCTTAGGTCTCTCTTTATGTAGTGTTGTGTTGTCTTAGGTCTCTCTTTATGTAGTGTTGTGTTGTCTTAGGTCTCTCTTTATGTAGTGTTGTGTTGTCTCTCTTGTCGTGATGTGTGTTTTGTCCTATATTTTTATTTAATTAATGAATACATTTTTAAATGTATCCCAGTCCTCTTCCCTGCAGGAGGCCTTTTGACTTTTGGTAGGCCGTCGTTGTAAACATGATTTTGTTCTTAACTGACTTGCCTAGTTAAATAAAGGTTAAATAAAAATAAATAAAATAAAATCCAGTATTACGTTACATTTACGCATTTTGATCCATCAACTAAGTTACATGCTCGTTAAGGACTATATTGAAATCGGTTGAGGCACAATCAAATATGTTTTGAATGATCTTATCTAGTAGCTATCAGGGCTCCGTACAGTTAGAATCCCACTCCTATACATGGTCTACAGGCTGTACGTGGTTCTGTACTCTGTCACACTGACAGTAGAAGCTCACTGTTAATGGCCTTTCTCCTACAATGCATCTTCTAATCATTAAAGCATAAATCATCTGTGTGGTGTGTGTGTGTGTGTGTGTGTGTGTGTGTGTGTGTGTGTGTGTGTGTGTGTGTGTGTGTGTGTGTGTGTGTGTGTGTGTGTGTGTGTGTGTGTGTGTGTGTGTGTGTATGCATGCACGCATGTGTGTGTTACTGGGTTGAGGCATAAATTGTGTGTGTGTGTGTGTGTGTTTGCTGGGTTGAGGTGAAGAGCATGCCTGTAATGGCTAGGTGTTGAAGCTGAATGAAAGAGACAGTATTTAATATAATTAAGAAATGCTTCAGTCACAGTAACATTAAATAAACACCCCGTGAAGTGAACTGGGATCTGATGAGTTTGTGTGTGAGAGAGAGAGAGAGAGAGAGAGAGAGAGAGAGAGAGAGAGAGAGAGGGGGAGAGAGAGAGAGAGAGAGAGAGAGAGAGAGAGAGAGAGAGAGAGAGCGAGTCTCTGTGTTTGTGTGTGTGTATGTGTGTGTGTGTGTGTGTGTATGTGTGTGTGTGTATGTGTTTGAAAGGTGTGTGTGTGCGTGTGTGTGTGTTGGTTATTCTATCCTTGTGGGGACCTAAAAAAAAACAAAGTCCCCACAAGGATAATAAAACAAGGAATTCTCCCTCGTATGGACATTTCCAATGTGCCCAAAAGGACAAAGGCTATTTTAAGGTTAGGGGTAGGTTTACGGTTAGAATTCGGGTTACGTGTGTGTGTGTGTGTGTGTGTGTGTGTGTGTGTGTGTGTGTGTGTGTGTGTGTGTGTGTGTGTGTGTGTGTGTGTGTGTGTGTCTGTGTGTGTGTGTGTGTGTGTGTGTGTGTGTGTGTGTGTGTGTGTGTGTGTGTGTGCGTTTGTGTGACCAAGTGTATTGAGTGTGTATGTAAAATTGTGCACATTGCTGTGAGAGGCAGGAAGTATGTATCACAAGCACATACACACATCCCCTTTCCAATACTCGCGCACACACACACACAAAACCACACACACACACACACACACACGTTCACACACACACACACGTTCACACAGACACAAACGTTTAATTATTCTATCCTAGTGGGGAAGCAACATTTATTTCCATTCAAAATCCTGTTTTCCCTAACCCCTTACCCTAACCCTTACCTTAACCCGTTCCCTACCCTAAACCTTACCCTTACCTTAACCCTAACCCTTACCTTAACCAGTAACCACAACCCTTACCCGTAACCCGTAACCCGTAACCCCAACCCTTACCTTAACCCTAACCCTAACCCTTACCTTACCCCGTAACCCCAACCCTTACCCGTAACCCTAACCCCAACCCTTACCCTTACCCGTAACCCCAACCCTTACCCTTACCCGTAACCCCAACCCTTACCCTTACCCGTAACCCCAACCCTTACCCTTAACCCATAACCCCAACCCTTACCCGTAACCCCAACCCTTACCCTTACCCGTAACCCCAACACTTACCCGTAACCCCAACCCTTACCCTTAACCCATAACCCCAACCCTTACCCTTACCCGTAACCCCAACCCTTACCCTTACCCGTAACCCCAACCCTTACCCCTACCCGTAACCCCAACCCTTACCCCTACCCGTAACCCCAACCCTTACCCTTACCCGTAACCCCAACCCTTACCCTTACCCTTAACCCATAACCCATAACCCCAACCCTTACCCTTACCTGTAACCCCAACCCTTACCCTTAACCCATAACCCCAACCCTTACCCTTACCCGTAACCCCAACCCTTACCCTTAACCCATAACCCCAACCCTTACCCGTAACACCAACCCTTACCCTTACCCGTAACCCCAACCCTTACCCATAACCCTAACCCTTACCCCTACCTTAACCCATAACCCTAACCCTAAATGTAACCCCTTAACCCTAATTCTAACCCAAACCCTAATTGTGTCCCTAACCCTAAAACCTAACCCCTTACCCTAACCCTAACCCTAATCAGAACCTTAATTGTGTCCCTAACCCTAAAACCTAACCCCTTACACTAACCCTAACCCTAATTCTAACCAGAACCCTAATTGTGACCCTAAACCTAAACCTAACCCCTATGCTTTGCCTCATGAGGATGTGGGAAATGTCCCCACAAGGGAGAATGTTCCTTGTTTAACAATCCTTGTGGCGTATTTTGGGTGTTTTAGAAGATAGAAGAACCAACCAACCAACCCACACACACACAAACACACACACACATGCACACACACACACACACACACACACACATTCTGAGAATGTGGCCCGGTTTACTTTTAAAGTCAAGACAATTTTATCAACAAACGTTTTGATGTATACTTCTTTGCAACAAACTCCTCAACAGATTTGTGAAAACAGCATTCATACTAAGATCTCTCTCAGATCTCTCACACATCAGATCTCTCTCAGATCTCTCTCAGATCTCTCAGATCCCTCTCAATTGTCTCTCAGATCTCTCTCAGATCCCTCAGATCTCCCTCAGATCTCTCTCAGATCTCTCTCAGATCTCTCAGATCACTCTCAGATCTCTCAGATCTCTCTCAGATCTCTCTCAGATCCCTCAGATCTCTCTCAGATCTCTCAGATCTCTCTCAGATCTCTCAGATCCCTCAGATCTCTCTCAGATCTCTCTCAGATCTCTCTCAGATCCCTCAGATCTCTCTCAGATCTCTCTCAGATCCCTCAGATCCTTCAGATCTCTCTCAGATCTCTCTGATGTCTCTCAGATCTCTCTCAAATGTCTCTCAGATGTCTCTCAGATCCCTCTTAATTGTCTCTCAGATGTGTCTCAGATCCCTCTCAGATCTCTCTCAGATCTCTCGCAGATGTCTCTCAGATCCTTCTCAGATCTCTCTCAGATCCTTCTCAGATCTCTCTCAGATCTCTCGCAGATCTCTCTCAGATCTCTCTCAGATCTCTCTCCCCTCTAGCCTATAGTGTTTTGGCAGGTGAGACCTGATCTTTACACCTGCAAGTGAATTTAAAAAAAACTGAGCTGACAGACTCAGCGTTAAGGTACCATCTGAGGACCGGGGAGGGGGGGGGGGGGGCTTAAAAATTGACCTGACACACTGATTAGGGCTATTAGTCACTCACTGCTCTAACCTCATACAACAACAGGGCTTCTTGAAATGATTCCCAACCCCCCCTCGCAGTAAACTGATCTTTCCTAATGCGGTGTGGATTGGACATTAAAGGTGAGCGCTGAATAAGCCAGTGGAGTAGCTACGTCAGTGTTCCTGTTGCCAGACAGCTGGCCCACGAGGCTGCTGGGATGCCAGAGGAGCTATTCCAATACGTTTTTTTCTTTCTCTTCTTTTTTTGTGTGTGCTAAATACTGCAACCCGACGAACAGACTTCTTTGATTCAGTTCAACTGCTGTTATTCTACCCCTACACCTCTCCTCGTTGATGATCCCAAAACAGTAGGCTTTGAAGGGGAATATTGGACAGTAGCTGGAAGCCCTTGTTTCATCGCAGAGAGAAACGTCTGGAAGAGAACAAAGAGGGGCTACCTGTCATCTGAGGGCTCGTCTGAAACGGGGGATAAACTGCTGTTTCAGAAGCTCCTGTCTCTTTTAGGGCTTCTCTCTCTCTCTCTCTCTCTCTCTCTCTCTCTCTCTCTCTCTCGTTGAGCTGGATATTGCTTCAGGTGGTCTTTAGATGAAAAAGGTCCTTAATTAAAGGGAAGGCTTCTAATATTCTCTAAGCCATAGAACCTTTGTAAGCAGATATTTTTGTTACTGACCGTGCATTACACCTCAGTCTTTCTCACAACAGAGTTTTAGACAGGAGACATGGAATAAAGGAAAAACAAGAAAAAACTCGAACTTCCTTCTCTGAAACTCATCATGGTAAACTCTGTCTGGCTGCTACAGGCCTCTCCTTTCCCTCCCAACTATATTCCCTCCCTCCTTCTCTCTCTCCTTCCCTCTCACTCTCCTTCCCTTCTTCCCTCCCTCCTTCCCTCCCCTCCCTCCCTCCCTCCCTCCCTCCCTCCCTCCCTCCCTCCCTCCCTCCCTCCCTCCCTCCTTCTCTCTTTCCTTCCCTCCTTCCCTCCTTCTCTCTCTCCTTTCCTCCTTCCCTCCTCTCTCTCCTTTCCTCTCATTCTCCTTCCCTTCTTCTCCCCCTCGTTCCCTCCCTTATCTCCCTCCCAACTATATTCCCTCCCTCCTTCTCTCTCTCCTTTCCTCACTCTCCTTCCCTTCTTCCCTCCCTCCTTCCCTCCCTTAACTCCCTCCCAACTATCTTCCCTCCCTCCTCTCTCACTCTCCTTCCCTCCCTCCCTCCCTCCTTCTCGTTACTGATACCAATCACCTGGACAATTTATGTCTACTAATAGGGATCCCTGGAGAAACACTTTAACTAACTCCTGGGGATCGTTTGACAGTGTCTCAATGCATTTGGTGTGTTCTACCCAATGACTGTATATGAATGGACAAAGCCATCGATGATGTCACACCATTCATTTCTATGTGAGGTTCTCAGTGGGGCATTTGAAGCTCAGGAAGTCAGTTTCAGCTAAGGTGGTGTCTCATGGGGAAGGGTTATGTAGACATAACATGAGCAGTTTAAACTAATCCAGGAAGTAATGTTGCAGGCTAGCTAAGTGCTGCTCTCTCATTGAGTATCTCAAGTTGAAGGCCGACCTGGGTACTGCAGGTTGCCAGTAGCAACTCAATTATCCTTATAATTTATTCTGTGAACGGTTTTAAAATAATCGATTAAAGAACAGACATCTGGTTTAATAGAAGTAAATATTGGTACCAGGATTGTCTTAAAATGTGTATTTTATTTACACAAATATTGCCCATGAAGATTGCCATTTTCCCATTCACTACAATGGGGGAATCCTGTTCTTTTTTAAAACAATGACTGCAGTACCCTGGTGGGCCTTGCACTTCAATGAAAGAGGGCAGTCATTCTCCCCTGGTGCTGTCTACCTGTGTCTTTCATTCTCTCTCTCTTTCTCTCTCTCTCTCTCTCTCTCTCTCTGACACTGTCTCCATCTCTGTCTCCGTCACACATTCACTCAGGAACGTCAACCGACCTCACTCTTTTTATCCCCATCCACACTTTTCCCTTCAGAATCCGTGTTACCATGATGATCGTTATGGCAAGGCCTGAGGCCCTTCTTAAATTCCAGAAAATAGACACACACACACACACAGCTTCCACGGAAAATAACTAGGAAAACAATGTTACAACACCGAGACGTTAACAATTTGCACGTCGATCGCAACACACCTGACAAACATGTCTGCCCGTGATCTATGACTCCTATGACTCCTATGACTCCTACTCTATGACTGTCTGCCCGTGATCTATGACTCCTATGACTCCTACTCTATGACTGTCTGCCCGTGATCTATGACTCCTATGACTCCTATGACTCCTATAATTAACTGTCGGCCGTGTCAATGTTCACCAACACGTCCTCCGTTCGAGGTTAGAACGCTAAACTAACTGGTTGTAGTCACTCTCTACACTCCTGTGTCTCAAATGGCACAATATTCACAATATTCACCTATGGGCCCTGGTAGTATACTACACAGAGAATAGGGCCTGGTAGTGGACCATATACAGAATAGGGCCCTGGTAGTGGACCATATACAGAATAGGGCCCTGGTAGTGCACCATATACAGAATAGGGCCTGGTAGTGGACCATATACAGAATAGGGCCTGGTAGTATACTACACAGAGAATAGGGCCTGGTAGTGGGCCATATACAGAATAGGGCCCTGGTAGTGGACCATATACAGAATAGGGCCCTGGTAGTGGACCATATACAGAATAGGGCCCTGGTAGTGGACCATATACAGAATAGGGCCCTGGTAGTGGACCATATACAGAATATGGCCCTGGTAGTGGACCATATACAGAATAGGGCCCTGGTAGTGGACCATATACAGAATAGGGCCCTGGTAGTGGACCATATACAGAATAGGGCCTGGTAGTGGACCATATACAGAATAGGGCCCTGGTAGTGGACCATATACAGAATAGGGCCCTGGTAGTGGACCATATACAGAATAGGGCCCTGGTAGTGGACCATATACAGAATAGGGCCCTGGTAGTGGACCATATACAGAATAAGGCCTTGGTAGTGGACCATATACAGAATAGGGCCTTGGTAGTGGACCATATACAGAATAGGGCCCTGGTAGTGGACCATATACAGAATAGGGCCCTGGTAGTGGACCATATACAGAATAGGGCCCTGGTAGTGGACCATATACAGAATAGGGCCTTGGTTACAGTAGTATACTATACAGAGAATAGGGCCCTGGTCAACAGTAGTATACTATATACAGAATAGGGCCCTGGTAGTGGACCATATACAGAATAGGGCCCTGGTAGTGGACCATATACAGAATAGGGCCCTGGTAGTATACTATATAGAGAATAGGGCCCTGGTAGTGGACCATATAGAGAATAGGGCCTTGGTTACAGTAGTATACTATATACAGAATAGGGCCTTGGTAGTATACTATATAGAGAATAGGGCCTTGGTAGTATACTATATAGAGAATAGGACCTTGGTAGTATACTATATAGAGAATAGGGTCTAGGTTACAGTAGTATACTATACAGAGAATAGGGCCCTGGTAGTGGACCATATACAGAATAGGGCCTGGTAATGGACCATATACAGAATAGGGCCTTGGTAGTATACTATATAGAGAATAGGACCATGGTAGTATACTATATAGAGAATAGGGCCTTGGTTACAGTAGTATACTATACAGAGAATAGGGCCCTGGTCAACAGTAGTATACTATATAGAGAATAGGGCCTTGGTAGTATACTATATAGAGAATAGGGCCTTGGTAGTATACTATATAGAGAATAGGGCCCTGGTCAACAGTAGTGTTCTATATAGAGAATATTTTGCCATTTGGGACATATATTTGTCTGTTTGACAGGCAACCAGACCTCCCAGGATTCTCTCTCATCACACTACAATCCCAATACAATCACACCACAATCACAATACAATCACAATATCACAATACAATCACAGTAAAATCACACTACAGTCAAAATACAATCACACTACAATTAGAATACAATTACACTACAATCACAATAGAATCACACTACAATCACACTGCAATCCCACTACAATCACACTGCAATCACACTACAATCACACTACAATTGCACCAAATTGGATGCATTTTATTCGTAACCCATCAAATGTCTATCTATGACCACTGGAGTTCTGCCTAGAAACTTCCAAGCTGTCAAAGTACATGACAATCTATCTATAGCTATGCCAGCTACAGAAAGGAGGACAATAAAACACAACATCACGTCCGCGATGCGCCATTTTGATTGTGAGCGATATGCCATGTTAACCAACACAAACTGGCAGATTGGTGCAAGTCTACATTTAATTATCAGAGAGGTTGTTAATGACCCCATTAGTGGGAGCATAATGGGGAATTAGGCTGTTCTGTTGTGTGTGAGGGATGGCTTGTGTGACAGCCATCTGGCTGGAGTACGAGAGATAGGGAGAACAGAGAGAGAGAGAGAGCGGGACAATGGAACCTGTCCGACATGGGCCATACCTGGCCCTGGAAAGATGATACATCAGTTAACATGGAACTATGATGAAGAAGTTAACCTTGTCTCTCTATGTCCCTCATGTAGATAAGATATGAATGAGGTAAGAAAACGTATATTCGACTGGCATAACAAAAATGTACGTTTAGGTACAGCAGTAAAAATTCAGTTAAGAGTTAAGAGTAGGTTTAAGAATGATGGTTAAGTTTAGGGTTAAGAGTAGGTTTAAGAATGATGGTTCAGTTTAGGGTTAAGAGTAGGTTTAAGCTACCTCTGGTAAGATGGGAGGTGGGTGTGTGTGTCTATTTGTCAATAACAGCTGGTGCGCGATGTCTAATATTAAAGAAGTCTTGAGGTATTGCTCACCTGAGGTAGAGTACCTTATGATAAGCTGTAGACCACACTATCTACCAAGAGAGTTCTCATCTATATTATTCGTAGCCGTCTATTTACCACCACAGACCGATGCTGGCACTAAGACTGCTGTCAACCAACTCTATAAGGCTGTAAGCAAAGAAGAAAATGCTCACCCAGAAGTGGCGCTCCTAGTGGCCGGGGCCTTTAATGCAGGGAAACTTAAATTAGATTTACCCAATTATTACCAGCATGTCACATGTGCAACCAGAGAAAAAAAAACTCTAGACCACCTTTACTCCACACACAGAGACGCGTACAAAGCTCTCCCTCGCCCTCCATTTGGCAAATCTGACCATAATTCTATCCTCCTGATTCCTGCTTACAAGCAAAAATGAAAGGTTTTCAGACTCGCTCAATACGGGAGTGGTCAGATGACGCAGATGCTACACTACAGGAATGTTTTGCTAGCACAGACTGGAATATGTTCCGGGATTCATTCAATGGCATTGAGGAGTACACCACCTCAGTCATCGGCTTCATCAATAAGTGCATTGAATACGTCGTCCCCACAGTGACTGTACGTACACATCCCAATGGATTACAGACAACATCCGCATCGAGCTAAAGGCTAGAGCTGCCGCTTTCAAGGAGTGGGAGACTAATCCGAACGCTTATAAGAAATCCCACTATGCCCTCAGTCGAACCATCAAACAAGCAAAGCGTCAATGCAGGATTAAGATTGAATCCTACTACACCGGCTTTGACGCTCGTCGGATGTGGCAGGGCTTGAAAACTATTACGGATTACAAAGGGAAACCCAGATGCGAGCTGCCCAGTGACGCGAGCCTACCAGATGAGCTAAAGGCCTTTTATGCTCACTTCGAGGCAAGCAACACTGAAGCATGCACGAGAGCACCAGCTGTTCTGGATGACTGTGTGATAATGCTCTCGGTAGCCGATGTGAACAAAATCTTTTAACAGGCCAACATTCACAAAGCCGCGGGGCCAGATGGATTACCAGGACGTGTACTCAAAGCATGTGTGGACCAACTGTCAAGTGTCTTCACTTACATTTTCAACCTCTCTCTGACCGAGTCTGTAATACCTACATGTCTCAAGCAGACCACCATAGTCCCTGTGCCCAAAGAAGAGAAGGTAACCTGCCTAAATAATTACCACCCCGTAGCACTCACATCTGTAGCCATGAAGTGCTTTGAAAGGCTGGTAAAATCTCCCTCTGGTTTTGTGTCCATGTTTTCCAAAAATATCCACTTCGGATTCAACAATGTCTTCAAAAAGAAGGGGGTGTCAGCTATGACATGACACATTGACTTCAAAAACAGTAAGTTTATTGTAAGGAATTGCAGTAACGGAATTTCATAATGGGTCCCTGATCTTTACTAAACAGAAATGCATAATTGTAGATATTAAATGTAATTTTCTTCAGGGTGATGTGTATGCAATATCCTACTTTGTATATTTGGGTATTATTCTACACAATGGCTGTTCTTTCAATGATCTCTGCCCTCCAACAAGACAAATTCTAAACCAATCATACACGTCTATATTTCACACGTTTGGACTTCAAAGTACAGCACGATAGAGTACAGCATTTAAAATCCCTTCCCAGGGTAGTGTCCCCAATCACTGCCCTGGGGAATTGGGATATTTTTTAGACCAGAGGAATGAGTGCCTCCTACTGGACCTCCAACACCACTTCCAGCAGCATTTGGTCTCACATCCAGGGAATGACCAGGACCAACCCTGCTTAGCTTCAGAAGCAAGCCAGCAGTGGCATGCAGGGTGGTATGCTGCTGGCATATAGCAAAGTACAGTAGAGTTCAGTACAGTGCAGTACATTATAGTGTACTCAACACTAAAGTGCTCTACTGTGTACAGAACTCTACTGTATAGTAAAGTACTATACTGAACTATACTCTAGGATTAATTGTACAGTACTATACTGAATTATACTGAATTATACTCTACTTTTAATTGAATGTACTGAACTCTAGTGTACAGTACAGTACTATACGGAATTATACTCTATACTTATAAAAAAATATATAAATTGGATGCAGTCTATCACAGTGCCATCCGTTTTGTCACCAAAGCCCCGTATACTACCCACCACTGTGACCTGTACGCTGTCGTTGACTGGTCCTCGCTTCATACTCGTCACCAAACCCACTGGCTCCAGGTCATCTACAAGTCTCTGCTAGGTAAAGTCCCGCCTTATCTCTGCTCACTGGTCACCATAGCTGCACCCACAAGTAGCATGGGTTCCAGCAGGTATATCTCACTGGAAACACTTATCTCCCTCACTAGCTTTAAGCACCAGCTGTCAGAGCAGCTCACAGATCACTGCACCTGTACATAGCCCATCTATAAATAGCCCAAACAACTACCTCTTCCCTTACTGTATTTATTTACTTATTTTGCTCCTTTGCACCCCAGTATTTCTACTTTGCTCACTCATCGACTGTCTCATCGAATCAACCATTCCAGTGTTTTACTTGCTATATTGTATTTACTTCGCCACCATGGCCTTTATTTGCCTTTACGTCCCTTATCTCACCTCATTTGCTCACATCGTATATAGACTTATTTTTCTACTGTATTATTGACTGTATGTTTGTTTTACTCCATGTGTAACTCTGTGTTGTTGTACCTGTCGAACTGCTTTGCTTTATCTTGGCCAGGTCGCAGTTGTAAATGAGAACTTTTTCTCAACTTGCCTACCTGGTTAAATAAAGGTGAAATAATTTTTTTTTTAAATACTGAACTATACTCTATTTTTAATTGAATGCACTGAACCCTACTGTACAGTACTGTACTATACTGAACTATACTCTATTTTTAATTGAATGTACTAAACTCTACTGTACAGTACAGTACTATATTGCACTATACTCTATTTTTAATTGAATGTACTGAACTCGACTGTACAGTACGGTACTATACTGAACTATACTCTATTTTTAATTGAATGTACTGAACTCGACTGTACAGTACGGTACTATACTGAACTATACTCTATTTTTAATTGAATGTACTGAACCCTACTGTACAGTACTGTACTGTGCTGTCCTAACATGTGAACCCAACTGTAGGTTTGTGACTACTATAATTTCCCATCGTATCCAATTCATTTGCAGAAGATGTTATTGTAAAAACCCTATAACTCACTATATCATACTTGTTACTTCTGTGAACTTCTGTGAACTTACATTTCCTCATGAGAAATCAAAAAAAGAAAAAATCTTACAGATATGTGTGGTTTCGGTAAAGAATTTCAAGGGCACAAGGCAATGTTTCTTAAACTTACAGAAGGCATAACAAATTTTAAAAAATAATAATAAATGTCAAATTGTTGATATTAGTTGGCAGTGGTCTTCGATGTTGTGTTTTGATGTATTTCTATTACATTTTAAGAGTTTATCTGAAAGATGTTTTCTTAGACCTCCTTTCCATCTGTTTTACCAGAAATCAGAGCATTTCGCTTATCCATAATTGTTAGGATTTAAAATGGTTGACTTTCGAAAAGAAACGATAGACTCTTATCTTTCATTTGACACCCAATCTGACACGCTTCTACGAGCTTCGCGTGTTGTTGCTCATGGGTTTCCATGGAAACAACCAGAGTGTTTGTCAGGACGAGGAAACAGATTCAGTCCTACATGCATAGAACCCTACAGGGAAAGGCCTACTGATTAAATGATCAGAGCGGGTTGTGTCCATTTCGTAATAATGACGTTAAGATGAATGCTTTCTGAAGGCAGACAATTTTTTTGTCATAAAGAGAGTTATGACTGCCACTTCACAGACATTAAACAGAGCGACAATGCAATTAGCTGGCATCGGAAACAGAGCAGCGTAATTCTCAGTCTTGACACTGAGAACAGTGAATCAATACCTTGTTCAAACGAAATTATGGATAAATAAGAGTGGTAATATTTTCTACTTTTTCAACAGGACCCCATTTTTTTTCTCCAGATTTTCTGCCGACCCATCTCACCCCAAATTAAATAAAACTTTAAAATCTGTACACGTGTTTAGTTTATGTCGCAAATAAACTTAAATTATTACATTTTCATCTCTTTGATTCAAATTAAAATGACATGAGACTGATGGGTTAGACTGCTGGTCTACATGAGACTGATGGGTTAGACTGTTGGTCTACATGAGACTGATGGGGTAGACTGCTGGTCTACATGAGACTGATGGGGTAGAATGTTGGTCTACATGAGACTGATGGGTTAGAATGTTGGTCTACATGAGACTGATGGGTTAGACTGTTGGTCTACATGAGACTGATGGGTTAGACTGTTGGTCTACATGAGACTGATGGGTTAGAATGTTGGTCTACATGAGACTGATGGGGTAGACTGTTGGTCTACATGAGACTGGTGGGTTAGACTGCTGGTCTACATGAGACTGATGGGTTAGACTGTTGGTCTACATGAGACTGATGGGGTAGACTGCTGGTCTACATGAGACTGATGGGTTAGACTGTTGGTCTACATGAGACTGATGGGTTAGACTGTTGGTCTACATGAGACTGATGGGTTAGACTGTTGGTCTACATGAGACTGATGGGTTAGACTGTTGGTCTACATGAGACTGATGGGTTAGACTGTTGGTCTACATGAGACTGATGGGTTAGACTGTTGGTCTACATGAGACTGATGGGTTAGACTGTTGGTCTACATGAGACTGATGGGTTAGAATGTTGGTCTACATGAGACTGATGGGGTAGACTGTTGGTCTACATGAGACTGGTGGGTTAGACTGCTGGTCTACATGAGACTGATGGGTTAGACTGTTGGTCTACATGAGACTGATGGGGTAGACTGCTGGTCTACATGAGACTGATGGGTTAGACTGTTGGTCTACATGAGACTGATGGGTTAGACTGCTGGTCTACATGAGACTGATGGGGTAGAATGTTGGTCTACATGAGACTGATGGGGTAGAATGTTGGTCTACATGAGACTGATGGGTTAGACTGCTGATAAACATGAGACTGATGGGGTAGACTGCTGGTCTACATGAGACTGATGGGTTAGACTGCTGGTCTACATGAGACTGATGGGTTAGACTGCTGGTCTACATGAGACTGATGGGTTAGACTGTTGGTCTACATGAGACTGATGGGTTAGACTGTTGGTCTACATGAGACTGATGGGTTAGACTGTTGGTCTACATGAGACTGATGGGTTAGACTGTTGGTCTACATGTGTCTGATGGGTTAGACTATCTGGTCTACATGAGACTGATGGGTTAGACTGTTGGTCTACATGAGACTGATGGGTTAGACTATCTGGTCTACATGAGACTGATGGGTTAGACTATCTGGTCTACATGAGACTGATGGGTTAGACTATCTGGTCTACATGAGACTGATGGGTTAGACTATCTGGTCTACATGAGACTGATGGGGTAGACTGCTGGTCTACATGAGACTGATGGGGTAGAATGTTGGTCTACATGAGACTGATGGGTTAGACTGCTGGTTGTCATTATTTGTATTTATTTATTTCACCTTTATTTAACCAGGTAGGCCAGTTGAGAACCAGGTAGGCCAGTTGAGAACCAGGTAGGCCAGTTGAGAACCAGGTAGGCCAGTTGAGAACCAGGTAGGCCAGTTGAGAACCAGGTAGGCCAGTTGAGAACTAGGTAGGCCAGTTGAGAACCAGGTAGGCCAGTTGAGAACCAGGTAGGCCAGTTGAGAACCAGGTAGGCCAGTTGAGAACCAGGTAGGCCAGTTGAGAACCAGGTAGGCCAGTTGAGAACCAGGTAGGCCAGTTGAGAACCAGGTAGGCCAGTTGAGAACTAGGTAGGCCAGTTGAGAACCAGGTAGGCCAGTTGAGAACCAGGTAGGCCAGTTCTCGTTTACAACTGCGACCTGGTGACCTTAAAAGCTTACCAGAGAGCATTTCATGTTGGTGACATCTTTAGTGTAGCAATATATTTCCTTTCCTTGTAACTGAAGAATTTCACATCACACTCCTGTCATCAATGAGGCCCAGCTTGAAAAGGCACAGACTGTTCATACACCGAGCCTTGGTTTCAGGTGTTTTAATAAACATTGTTTGCTGAGTCTGTTGTTTATTCATAATAATAATACAAATGTTAATTATTTATTGATAATTTTATCCTACAGACTGTAGGATAGACAGACAAACAGACAGACATTCTTATTGTTTATTATTTATAATAATAAATAAAATAATAAATAAACAATAATATAATAAAATATAATAAATAATAATAATAATACAATAAAATTATCAATAAATAATCAACAATAAGAATGGTTTATTAATTGTATTATTATTGTTTATTATTATTTATAATACTTATTGTATTATTATTATTAATAAACAACAACAGACTCAACAAACAATGTTTATTAAAACACCTGAAACCGAGGCTCTGTCAGTTACCTTAGTTAAAACTGTGCATAATAAAGACAAGCCCCCCCCAAAAGACTACTCACCAGTGTTTATAACCTTGTGTATTTCTGAAGGGCCGTTGTTAGACAAAACATCCTGCCTATTGTCCATAATTGATTAATCCTGCTGTGCAGCAGTCACTCCTCATTCCTTCTTCTCCTCATCCATATATTATTATTCATTTTTTCATTTCAGTTCATGTTTCTAGTCATCTAGTAGCCTTATTCTCCATTCCTGTTTGACTGCTATGTAGATGTAAAGAGAGTCCAGCAAGTCCTTTAACTTTAAACTCCCCTGAGGGGACAGAGGCCAATAGGATCCTACTCTTCTAATGTCAACTTACCAACTAGTACAAGTACACCATAGATGTTTTCAGATGGGAGTTGAGAGTTCCAGATCAGATGATGACTGGGGTTTTTTGTTTTGGGAGGAATTAGTAAAGCAACCAGCCAATCAGAGCTCTACTTCCTGTTGGAGCCTGGTGGAGCATGCTGGGAGAGGAAGTGAGATGACGAGCGTTTGTTTTGTTTGTCAGAGTGTGCTCCTACACGCTGCATGCTGACTGCCTGTGGTGGAGATTCCTGCCAACAGAAAGGAACTGTATAAAATCATCTGTGAAGACTGTTAAAAATGGTGTATACACGGAAACAATATGCATCCCTCTAAACTGAAACAAGCTGAGGAGAATGAGGTGGGAGGAGCATATAGGAGACAGTGTGTGCATGGGTCAGTGTGTGTGTGTGTTGACATGTGTCTGTGTGTGTGTGTGTTTACGTGTGTGTGTGTGTTTACGTGTGTTTACGTGTGTTTACGTGTGTGTGTTTACGTGTGTTTACGTGTGTTTACGTGTGTCTGTCTGTCTGTCTGTCTGTCTGTCTGTCTGTCTGTCTGTCTGTCTGTCTGTCTGTCTGTCTGTCTGTCTGTCTGTCTGTCTGTCTGTCTGTCTGTCTGTCTGTCTGTCTGTCTGTCTGTCTGTCTGTGTGTGTGTGTGTGT
This sequence comes from Oncorhynchus nerka, assembly GCF_034236695.1. Lineage (NCBI taxonomy): Eukaryota > Metazoa > Chordata > Actinopteri > Salmoniformes > Salmonidae > Oncorhynchus > Oncorhynchus nerka. The sequence continues at coordinate 92,088,464 of NC_088419.1, read as the reverse complement.
GTGTGTGTAGCTGTTTTCAGGCAGTATATTTCTGAACACGAGATATACTGCACGTGAGAATGTTACCTCATATCAGACATGTTCTAACCAGTTATTACTGAAAACAATATTCTCACCATATATCACAGACGGTTGTTGCGTTGAATAGACCCCTTACTATGAGTAAATGGCAGATTGTCCTCCACACCAGGCCACAGTAAAGCCTTAAAGCAGTGGACAAAAGTAAAGCTAGTCTGGTCGGGCCAGTTTGATCAAATCAAATCAAAATCAAATCAAATTTATTTATATAGCCCTTCGTACATCAGCTGATATCTCAAAGTGTTGTACAGAAACCCAGTCTAAAACCCCAAACAGCAAGCAATGCAGGTGTAGAAGCACGGTGGCTAGGAAAAACTCCCTAGAAAGGCCAAAACCTAGGAAGAAACCTAGAGAGGAACCAGGCTGTGTGGGGTGGCCAGTCCTCTTCTGGCTGTGCCGGGTGGAGATTATAACAGAACATGGCCAAGATGTTCAAATGTTCATAAATAACCAGCAGGGTCAAATAATAATAAGGCAGAACAGTTGAAAATTGGTCATGAAATGTAAAGAGGACCCAATAACGACACATGGTCAAGAACCTCATGACAAAGTGTTCCATTTTGAGTGATGGTGCTTCACTTCTAATTTCAAGGTTGTATGACAGATTAAATCCACCGAAACATGAGCAGAAAATTGATGTACTGACTTTGGATGGTTCACAAATGGCACCCTATTCCTTTGTGCACTTCTTTTTACCAGAAAGTAGTGCCTCTACATAGGGTGTAGAGTATCATTTGGGACCCAGCCTTGCAGTAAGATGGACAGGCCGACCAGACCGTCTCACAAGGAAGAAGGTACCAGTAGGCCTAGCTCGTCCAAAGACACTTTTTGCTCAAATTAAAAAATATTAATGTTCGTTTTCAAAACCAAAAAAATTCGAAACTATAGCAGCATCAAAAATCGAACATATATATTTTGTGTGTGTCTGAATGTGACAAGTGGTGTTATAACTGTAAGAGCAGTGTTATAACTAAGAACAGTGTTATAACTGTAAGAGCAGTGTTATAACTGTAAGAGCAGTGTTATAACTAAGAACAGTGTTATAACTGAGAGCAGTGTTATAACTGAGAGCAGTGTTATAACTAAGAGCAGTGTTATAACTGTAAGAACAGTGTTATAACTAAGAGCAGTGTTATAACTGAGAACAGTGTTATAACTAAGAGCAGTGTTATAACTAAGAGCAGTGTTATAACTAAGAACAGTGTTATAACTAATAGCAGTTTTATAACTGTAAGAGCAGTGTTATAACTAAGAGCAGTGTTATAACTAAGAACAGTGTTATAACTAAGAACAGTGTTATAACTAAGAGCAGTATTATAACTGAGAGCAGTGTTATAACTAAGAACAGTGTTATAACTAAGAGCAGTATTATAACTAAGAGCAGTATTATAACTGAGAGCAGTGTTATAACTAAGAGCAGTATTATAACTAAGAGCAGTATTATAACTGAGAGCAGTGTTATAACTAAGAACAGTGTTATAACTAAGAGCAGTATTATAACTAAGAGCAGTATTATAACTAAGAGCAGTATTATAACTAAGAGCAGTGTTATAACTAAGAACAGTGTTATAACTAAGAGCAGTATTATAACTGAGAGCAGTGTTATAACTAAGAACAGTGTTATAACTAAGAGCAGTATTATAACTAAGAGCAGTGTTATAACTGAGAGCAGTGTTATAACTAAGAACAGTGTTATAACTAAGAGCAGTATTATAACTAAGAGCAGTGTTATAACTGAGAACAGTGTTATAACTAAGAGCAGTGTTATAACTAAGAGCAGTGTTCTAACTATAAGAGCAGTGTTATAACTGAGAACAGTGTTATAACTAAGAACAGTGTTATAACTAAGAACAGTGTTATAACTGTAAGAGCAGTGTTATAACTGTAAGAGCAGTGTTATAACTGAGAGCAGTGTTATAACTGAACACAGTGTTATAACTAAGAACAGTGTTATAACTAAGAACAGTGTTATAACTAAGAGCAGTGTTATAACTAAGAGCAGTGTTATAACTGTAAGAGCAGTGTTATAACTGTAAGAGCAGTGTTATAACTGAGAGCAGTGTTATAACTGAACACAGTGTTATAACTAAGAGCAGTGTTATAACTAAGATCAGTGTTATAACAAAGAGCAGTGTTATAACTAAGAGCAGTGTTATAACTGTAAGAGCAGTGTTATAACTGAGAGCAGTGTTATAACTAAGAACAGTGTTATAACTAAGAGCAGTGTTATAACTGAGAGCAGTGTTATAACTAAGAACAGTGTTATAACTAAGAGCAGTGTTATAACTGAGAGCAGTGTTATAACTGTAAGAGCAGTGTTATAACTAAGAGCAGTGTTATAACTAAGAACAGTGTTATAACTAAGAGCAGTGTTATAACTGAGAGCAGTGTTATAACTAAGAACAGTGTTATAACTAAGAGCAGTGTTATAACTGAGAGCAGTGTTATAACTAATAGCAGTTTTATAACTAAGAGCAGTGTTATAACTAAGAACAGTGTTATAACTAAGAGCAGTTTTATAACTGTAAGAGCAGTGTTATAACTAAGAACAGTGTTATAACTAAGAGCAGTTTTATAACTGTAAGAGCAGTGTTATAACTAAGAGCAGTGTTATAACTGTAAGAGCAGTGTTATAACTAAGAACAGTGTTATAACTGTAAGAGCAGTGTTATAACTAAGAACAGTGTTATAACTAAGAACAGTGTTATAACAAAGAACAGTGTTATAACTGAGAGCAGTGTTATAACTAAGAACAGTGTTATAACTAAGAGCAGTGTTATAACTAAGAGCAGTGTTATAACTAAGAGCAGTGTTATAACTAAGAGCAGTGTTATAACTAAGAACAGTGTTATAACTGAGAGCAGTGTTATAACTGTAAGAGCAGTGTTATAACTAAGAACAGTGTTATAACTAAGAGCAGTGTTATAACTGTAAGAGCAGTGTTATAACTAAGAACAGTGTTATAACTAAGAGCAGTGTTATAACTAAGAACAGTGTTATAACTAAGAACAGTGTTATAACTAAGAACAGTGTTATAACTGAGAGCAGTGTTATAACTGTAAGAGCAGTGTTATAACTAAGAACAGTGTTATAACTAAGAGCAGTGTTATAACTGTAAGAACAGTGTTATAACTAAGAACAGTGTTATAACTAAGAACAGTGTTATAACTGAGAGCAGTGTTATAACTGTAAGAGCAGTGTTATAACTAAGAACAGTGTTATAACTAAGAGCAGTGTTATAACTGTAAGAGCAGTGTTATAACTAAGAACAGTGTTATAACTAAGAGCAGTGTTATAACTAAGAGCAGTGTTATAACTGTAAGAGCAGTGTTATAACTAAGAGCAGTGTTATAACTAAGAGCAGTGTTATAACTAAGAGCAGTGTTATAACTAAGATCAGTGTTATAACTAAGAGCAGTGTTATAACTAAGATCAGTGTTATAACTGTAAGATCAGTGTTATAACTAAGAACAGTGTTATAACTAAGAGCAGTGTTATAACTAAGATCAGTGTTATAACTAAGATCAGTGTTATAACTAAGAGCAGTGTTATAACTAAGAGCAGTGTTATAACTAAGAACAGTGTTATAACTAAGAGCAGTGTTATAACTAAGAACAGTGTTATAACTAAGAGCAGTGTTATAACTAAGAACAGTGTTATAACTAAGAACAGTGTTATAACTAAGAACAGTGTTATAACTAAGAGCAGTGTTATAACTAAGAACAGTGTTATAACTAAGAACAGTGTTATAACTAAGAGCAGTGTTATAACTGTAAGAGCAGTGTTATAACTAAGAACAGTGTTATAACTAAGAGCAGTGTTATAACTAAGAGCAGTGTTATAACTAAGAGCAGTGTTATAACTAAGAGCAGTGTTATAACTAAGAACAGTGTTATAACTAAGAACAGTGTTATAACTAAGAACAGTGTTATAACTCAGAACAGTGTTATAACTAAGAACAGTGTTATAACTAAGAACAGTGTTATAACTAAGAGCAGTGTTATAACTAAGAGCAGTGTTATAACTAAGAGCAGTGTTATAACTATAAGAGCAGTGTTATAACTAAGAGCAGTGTTATAACTAAGAGCAGTGTTATAACTAAGAACAGTGTTATAACTAAGAACAGTGTTATAACTAAGAGCAGTGTTATAACTAAGAACAGTGTTATAACTAAGAGCAGTGTTATAACTAAGAGCAGTGTTATAACTAAGAGCAGTGTTATAACTATAAGAGCAGTGTTATAACTGAGAACAGTGTTATAACAAAGAGCAGTGTTATAACTGTAAGAGCAGTGTTATAACTGTAAGAGCAGTGTTATAACTAAGAGCAGTGTTATAACTGAGAGCAGTGTTATAACTAAGAACAGTGTTATAACTAAGAGCAGTGTTATAACTAAGAACAGTGTTATAACTGAGAGCAGTGTTATAACTAAGAACAGTGTTATAACTGAGAGCAGTATTATAACTAAGAGCAGTGTTATAACTAAGAACAATGTTATAACTAAGAACAGTGTTATAACTAAGAACAATGTTATAACTAAGAACAGTGTTATAACTAAGAACAGTGTTATAACTAAGAACAATGTTATAACTGAGAGCAGTGTTATAACCGTAAGAGCAGTGTTATAACTAAGAACAGTGTTATAACTGAGAGCAGTATTATAACTAAGAGCAGTGTTATAACTGTAAGAGCAGTGTTATAACTAAGAACAGTGTTATAACTAAGAACAGTGTTATAACTGAGAGCAGTGTTATAACTGTAAGAGCAGTGTTATAACTAAGAGCAGTGTTATAACTAAGAACAGTGTTATAACTAAGAGCAGTGTTATAACTAAGAACAGTGTTATAACTAAGAACAGTGTTATAACTAAGAACAGTGTTATAACTGAGAGCAGTGTTATAACTGTAAGAGCATTGTTATAACTAAGAGCAGTGTTATAACTAAGATCAGTGTTATAACTAAGAGCAGTGTTATAACTAAGATCAGTGTTATAACTAAGAGCAGTGTTATAACTAAGAACAGTGTTATAACTAAGAACAGTGTTATAACTAAGAGCAGTGTTATAACTAAGAGCAGTGTTATAACTGTAAGAGCAGTGTTATAACTAAGAGCAGTGTTATAACTAAGAGCAGTGTTATAACTAAGAACAGTGTTATAACTAAGAACAGTGTTATAACTAAGAGCAGTGTTATAACTGTAAGAGCAGTGTTATAACTAAGAGGAGTGTTATAACTAAGAGCAGTGTTATAACTAAGAACAGTATTATAACTGAGAGCAGTGTTATAACTAAGAGCAGTGTTATAACTGTAAGAGCAGTGTTATAACTAAGAGCAGTGTTATAACTAAGAACAGTGTTATAACTGTAAGAGCAGTGTTATAACTAAGAACAGTGTTATAACTAAGAGCAGTGTTATAACTAAGAGCAGTGTTATAACTAAGAACAGTGTTATAACTGTAAGAGCAGTGTTATAACTAAGAACAGTGTTATAACTAAGAGCAGTGTTATAACTAAGAACAGTGTAATAACTGTAAGAGCAGTGTTATAACTAAGAACAGTGTTATAACCGTTCGAGCAGTGTTATAACTAAGATCAGTGTTATAACTAAGAGCAGTGTTATAACTAAGAACAGTGTTATAACTAAGAACAGTGTTATAACTAAGAGCAGTGTTATAACTAAGAGCAGTGTTATAAGCAGTGTTATAACTAAGAACAGTGTTATAACTAAGAACAGTGTTATAACTAAGAGCAGTGTTATAACTAAGATCAGTGTTATAACTAAGAACAGTGTTATAACTAAGAGCAGTGTTATAACTAAGAGCAGTGTTATAACTAAGAGCAGTGTTATAACTAAGAACAGTGTTATAACTAAGAACAGTGTTATAACTAAGATCAGTGTTATAACTAAGAGCAGTGTTATAACTAAGAGCAGTGTTATAACTAAGATCAGTGGTATAACTAAGAACAGTGTTATAACTAAGAGCAGTGTTATAACTAAGAGCAGTGTTATAACTAAGAACAGTGTAATAACTGTAAGAGCAGTGTTATAACTAAGAACAGTGTTATAACCGTTCGAGCAGTGTTATAACTAAGAGCAGTGTTATAACTAAGAACAGTGTTATAACTAAGAGCAGTGTTATAACTGTAAGAGCAGTGTTATAACTAAGAGCAGTGTTATAACTAAGAACAGTGTTATAACTGAGAGCAGTATTATAACTAAGAGCAGTGTTATAACTGTAAGAGCAGTGTTATAACTAAGAACAGTGTTATAACTAAGAACAGTGTTATAACTGAGAGCAGTGTTATAACTAAGAGCAGTGTTATAACTAAGATCAGTGTTATAACTAAGAGCAGTGTTATAACTAAGAACAGTGTTATAACTAAGAACAGTGTTATAACTAAGAGCAGTGTTATAACTAAGAGCAGTGTTATAACTGTAAGAGCAGTGTTATAACTAAGAGCAGTGTTATAACTAAGAACAGTGTTATAACTAAGAGCAGTGTTATAACTAAGAACAGTGTTATAACTGAGAGCAGTGTTATAACTGTAAGAGCAGTGTTATAACTAAGAGCAGTGTTATAACTAAGAACAGTGTTATAACTAAGAGCAGTGTTATAACTGAGAGCAGTGTTATAACTGAGAGCAGTGTTATAACTAAGAGCAGTGTTATAACTGTAAGAGCAGTGTTATAACTAAGAACAGTGTTATAACTAAGAGCAGTGTTATAACTAAGAACAGTGTTATAACTAAGAGCAGTGTTATAACTAAGATCAGTGTTATAACTAAAACAGTGTTATAACTAAGAGCAGTGTTATAACTAAGAGCAGTGTTATAACTAAGAGCAGTGTTATAACTAAGAACAGTGTTATAACTAAGAACAGTGTTATAACTAAGATCAGTGTTATAACTAAGAACAGTGTTATAACTAAGAGCAGTGTTATAACTAAGAGCAGTGTTATAACTGTAAGAGCAGTGTTATAACTAAGAGCAGTGTTATAACTAAGAGCAGTGTTATAACTAAGAACAGTGTTATAACTAAGAGCAGTGTTATAACTGTAAGAGCAGTGTTATAACTAAGAGCAGTGTTATAACTAAGAACAGTGTTATAACTAAGAGCAGTGTTATAACTAAGAACAGTGTTATAACTGTAAGAGCAGTGTTATAACTGTAAGAGCAGTGTTATAACTAAGAGCAGTGTTATAACTAAGAACAGTGTTATAACTAAGAGCAGTGTTATAACTAAGAGCAGTGTTATAACTAAGAGCAGTGTTATAACTGTAAGAGCAGTGTTATAACTAAGAGCAGTGTTATAACTAAGAACAGTGTTATAACTAAGAGCAGTGTTAGAACTAAGAACAGTGTTATAACTGAGAGCAGTGTTATAACTAAGAGCAGTGTTATAACTAAGAGCAGTGTTATAACTAAGAACAGTGTTATAACTGAGAGCAGTGTTATAACTGAGATCAGTGTTATAACTGAGATCAGTGTTATAACTAAGAGCAGTGTTATAACTAAGAACAGTGTTATAACTAAGAGCAGTGTTATAACCGTTCGACCAGTGTTATAACTGTACCCTCCTGTGCATGTCTGTGTTGATCCTGTGACAAAGTGTGCATTTTAAACCCAGCATATACTGTATCTGCAAAATCAACCCCCATCTGTGCGGCAGTCGTAGTGTTTGGCTAACACATTGCGTTCTGTGACCAGGTTTGGCACAAGCCAGGTTGGCATGATTTCTCTCCACGCGCAGGTTCTGTAAAACACCCAGAGAGATGAGACACTACAGCTTTTCAATCATCTATGTAACATCAATTGAAATGTTTATCATCTGCATAAATGAAATTCCCATGAAACGTGTTTGTTTATGAGGGATGTGAGTACGGACTGCGCCAGTAAAGAAGTTAACAGAATGTTATTTTAATGAGGAAATTGTATTATCGTCTTGACAACCACCTAGAATGTATTGTATTATCGTCTTGACAACCACCTAGAATGTATTGTATTATCGTCTTGACAACCACCTAGAATGTATTGTATTATCGTCTTGACAAGCACCTAGAATGTATTGTATTATCGTCTTGACAACCACATAGAATGTATTGTAATATCGTGTTGACAACCACGTAGAATGTATTGTAATATCGTGTTGACAACCACATAGAATGTATTGTTTATCGTCTTGACAACCACATAGAATGTATTGTAATATCGTCTTGACAACCACATATAATGTATTGTTTATCGTCTTGACAACCGCATAGAATGTATTGTAATATCGTCTTGACAACCACATAGAATGTATTGTAATATCGAGTTGACAACCACGTAGAATGTATTGTTTATCATCTTGAAACCCACGTAGAATGGATTGTTTATCGTCTTGATACACACGTAGAATGCACAGCAACAGTCAGTGTGTCAAGAGAATGAGGAGAACAGAGGGACCTGTACTATATTTGACAGGGTGGAGAACGAGGGAGAACGGAGGGACCTGTGCTTTATTTTACAGGGAGGAGAATAAGGGAGAACGGAGGGACCTGTACCCTATTCAACAAGGGGAGAACGAGGGAGAACGGAGGGACTTGTACTCTATTAGAAAGGGAGGAGTACGAGAGAGAACGGAGGGACCTGTACTGTATTCAACAGGGAGGAGAACGAGGGTGAACGGAGGGACCTGTACTGTATTTTACAGGGAGGAGAACGAGGGAGAACGGACGGACCTGTGCTTTATTTTACAGGGAGGAGAATGAGGGAGAACGGAGGGACCTGTACTGTATTTGACAGGGGAGAGAGGAGGGACATGTACTGTATTCAACAGGGGGGAGAGGAGGGACATGTACTGTATTCAACAGGAGAGAGAGGAGGGACATGTACTATATTCAACAGGAGAGAGAGGAGGGACATGTACTGTATTCAACAGGGGGAGAGGAGGGACATGTACTGTATTCAACAGGAGAGAGAGGAGGGACATGTACTGTATTCAACAGGAGAGAGAGGAGGGACATGTACTGTATTCAACAGGGGAGAGAGGAGGGACATGTACTGTATTCAACAGGGGGGAGAGAGGAGGTACATGTACTATATTCAACAGGGGAGGAGAGAGGAGGGACATGTACTATATTCAACAGGGGGAGAGGAGGGACATGTACTGTATTCAACAGGAGAGAGAGGAGGGACATGTACTATATTCAACAGGAGAGAGAGGAGGGACATGTACTGTATTCAACAGGGGGAGAGGAGGGACATGTACTGTATTCAACAGGAGAGAGAGGAGGGACATGTACTGTATTCAACAGGAGAGAGAGGAGGGACATGTACTGTATTCAACAGGGGAGAGAGGAGGGACATGTACTTTATTCAACAGGGGGGAGAGAGGAGGTACATGTACTATATTCAACAGGGGAGGAGAGAGGAGGGACATGTACTATATTCAACAGGGGGAGAGGAGGGACATGTACTGTATTCAACAGGGGAGAGAGGAGGGACATGTACTGTATTCAACAGGGGAGAGAGGAGGGACATGTACTGTATTCAACAGGAGAGAGAGGAGGGACATGTACTGTATTCAACAGGGGAGAGGAGGGACATGTACTATATTCAACAGGGAGGAGAGAGGAGGGACATGTACTGTATTCAACAGGGGGGAGAGGAGGGACATGTACTGTATTCAACGGGGGAGAGAGGAGGGACATGTACTGTATTCAACAGGGGGAGAGAGGAGGGACATGTACTGTATTCAACAGGAGAGAGAGGAGGGACATGTACTGTATTCAACAGGGGGAGAGGAGGGACATGTACTATATTCAACAGGGAGGAGAGAGGAGGGACATGTACTGTATTCAACAGGGAGAGAGGAGGGACATGTACTGTATTCAACAGGAGGGGGAAAGGAGGGACATGTACTGTATTCAACAGGGGAGGAGAGAGGAGGGACATGTACTGTATTCAACAGGGGGAGAGGAGGGACATGTCATGTATTCAACAGGGAGGAGAGAGGAGGGACATATACTGTATTCAACAGGAGGGAGAGAGGAGGGACATGTACTGTATTCAACAGGGGGAGAGGAGGGACATGTACTGTATTCAACAGGGGAGAGAGAGGAGGGACATGTACTATATTCAACTTGGAGAGAGAGAGGAGGGACATGTACTGTATTCAACAGGGGAGGAGAGAGGAGGGACATGTACTATATTCAACAGGGGGAGAGGAGGGACATGTACTATATTCAACAGGGGGAGAGGAGGGACATGTACTGTATTCAACAGGGGGAGAGGAGGGACATGTACTATATTCAACTTGGAGAGAGAGAGGAGGGACATGTACTGTATTCAACAGGGGAGGAGAGAGGAGGGACATGTACTGTATTCAACAGGAGAGAGAGGAGGGACATGTACTGTATTCAACAGGGGAGGAGAGAGGAGGGACATGTACTGTATTCAACAGGAGAGAGAGGAGGGACATGTACTGTATTCAACAGGGGAGGAGAGAGGAGGGACATGTACTGTATTCAACAGGGGAGGAGAGAGGAGGGACATGTACTGTATTCAACAGGGAGGAGAGAGGAGGGACATGTACTGTATTCAACAGGGGGAGAGGAGGGACATGTACTGTATTCAACAGGGGAGAGAGGAGGGACATGTACTGTATTCAACAGGGAGGAGAGAGGAGGGACATGTACTGTATTCAACAGGGCGAGAGGAGGGACATGTACTGTATTCAACAGGGGAGAGAGGAGGGACATGTACTATATTCAACAGGGGGAGAGGAGGGACATGTACTGTATTCAACAGGGGGAGAGGAGGGACATGTACTATATTCAACAGGGGGAGAGGAGGGACATGTACTGTATTCTACAGGGGAGAGGAGGGACATGTACTGTATTCAACAGGGGAGAGAGGAGGGACATGTACTATATTCAACAGGGGGAGAGGAGGGACATGTACTGTATTCAACAGGGGGAGAGGAGGGACATGTACTGTATTCAACAGGGGAGAGAGGAGGGACATGTACTATATTCAACAGGGGGAGAGGAGGGACATGTACTGTATTCAACAGGGGAGAGAGGAGGGACATGTACTGTATTCAACAGGGGAGGAGAGAGGAGGGACATGTACTGTATTCAACAGGGGAGAGAGGAGGGACATGTACTGTATTCAACAGGAGAGAGAGGAGGGACATGTACTGTATTCAACAGGGGGAGAGGAGGGACATGTACTATATTCTACAGGGGGAGAGGAGGGACATGTACTGTATTCAACAGGAGAGAGAGGAGGGACATGTACTGTATTCAACAGGGGGAGAGGAGGGACATGTACTGTATTCAACAGGAGAGAGAGGAGGGACATGTACTGTATTCAACAGGAGAGAGAGGAGGGACATGTACTGTATTCAACAGGGGAGATAGGAGGGACATGTACTGTATTCAACAGGGGGGAGAGAGGAGGGACATGTACTGTATTCAACAGGAGAGAGAGGAGGGACATGTACTGTATTCTACAGGGGAGAGAGGAGGGACATGTACTGTATTCAACAGGGGGGAGAGAGGAGGTACATGTACTATATTCAACAGGGGAGGAGAGAGGAGGGACATGTACTGTATTCAACAGGAGAGAGAGGAGGGACATGTACTGTATTCAACAGGAGAGAGAGGAGGGACATGTACTGTATTCAACAGGGGAGAGAGGAGGGACATGTACTGTATTCAACAGGGGGGAGAGAGGAGGTACATGTACTATATTCAACAGGGGAGGAGAGAGGAGGGACATGTACTATATTCAACAGGGGGAGAGGAGGGACATGTACTGTATTCAACAGGGGAGAGAGGAGGGACATGTACTGTATTCAACAGGGGGAGAGAGGAGGGACATGTACTGTATTCAACAGGAGAGAGAGGAGGGACATGTACTGTATTCAACAGGGGGAGAGGAGGGACATGTACTATATTCAACAGGGAGGAGAGAGGAGGGACATGTACTATATTCAACAGGGGAGGAGAGAGGAGGGACATGTACTATATTCAACAGGGAGAGAGGAGGGACATGTACTGTATTCAACAGGGGGGAGAAGGTACTATATTCGACAGACAGACACATTGTTCTCGACTACCATCTGTGAAATGTGTGCAGCCTGTCATGGCAACACCAAGACCGTGCCAACTCTAAAAGTCATCCCTCCCTTTACGTAATAACTGTTATTATAAATAACACTTACACTAAATAATAAACCTGTCATATTATTCTTCATTTGAATAAACAGTAAGAAGAGTAGTAATGGTAGGAAAAGAGCAAGAGGACAGAATACTTCCTCAAATAAATGTACGAGTCCTTCCAGAAAATTCCTTATATCCCAGGAAAGGAAAAACATTTGATCACTTGAAGAATTTGGGATTTCACTTTACCTAATGAAAATGCCTTTCTTCTTTTCACGAAGAGCTGCCCCCTTCTCTTATTAAAACAAGCATTGTTCGGCAGCCATCACGCTAGATAAATGACTTTACACCAAGTGCCATGAAACCCATTAAATAGCTTCTTTAGAGATGGAGCGGGCCCAAACATACAATCAAAGGATTTGACTGGGATTATCCTAGATTAGAAACACCGGGAGACAAATGAGGAGATGACAGGATATCATACATTGGGACCCTGTCCCAAACGGCACCCCCCCTTCCCTCTGTATATAGTGCACTACTTTTGACCGGGGCCTGTGGGCTCTGGTCAAAAGTAGTGCACTACGTAGGGAATAGAGACGTTGTCGGGACGCAAGCAAGGATGAATTAGCCGTTGCATACCAGACCACATTTTGTGATGGCTGTTAGTGAAATAGGGGAGAGAGAGAGAGAAGAAATAAAGACTGAGAATGAGAGCGGGAGCTGAAGAGAAAAGGCCAGGCGCTTCAGCTCTTAGAAGCTAATGAAACATGGGTTGTGTATACCTTGTTAAGAGCTTTTCCCTCCTATTCTCCTGCTGCTTAAGACTCCTGAAATGTAAATAAATACCTCATCTGTTACTCAACCAAAGAAGGAGAAATAGGAAAGAAGATTTGCCAAGGCCAAGTTTTCGTTAACCAATGGGTGCACTGTGCTTTTTTAAAATTTTATCTACAAGAAGTTGTGAAAGTGTCCATTAGCTCATTGGCTGTAATCTACGATGTACACGATCAGTCTGATCGATCCCGTGGTATAATATGAATGCAAATGTTACAGTTTAAGGGACGCTACTGTAGTATCCATTTTAACCGTACACCTACGCCACTCTCAAGGCCTCTCTCTTGAGTTTTAAACATCTGGAAATAAGACTTATCGAAATGATAAACCCCTTTTTCACGGAGATAAATAATGTAGTCTGTGGGGTAATGTAATCGTACGGTTCTTTACATATTTTAAAGAGAATTAGACCCCTTATTTCTACTACATTAAAGCTGGGCTTTGAACATCTACCAGACAGCAACAAAGATCAGGCCTGGTTTTCCAAGGGGTTTTGCATGTTAAAACATTTGACCTTTGATCCCGAAACAGATCAAAGTACTGTAACGTAATAAGGTGGCGTATTTCTATGGGCACTCCTGAGGATAATCATACCTGCACTATACCTTTAGAAAATGGAAATGATATTATACACTTTGAATGTGTTTATCCCATTCATCTACTCTGGTTCTCAGAGCTTCTCTTTCCGTGGACTTTAAGACCTAAGACGGAAGATATATCAATCACAGCGTGGCCAAATGAATACAGACTCTTTTAAAAAAAAAAAAAACTTCTTCACAAGGATCATGTCAAAAAAAAAAGAAAAGACATCTTCAAAGGTGCTGTCTATAATTTTATCTAATGAAATATACCAATTTAATATATAAATGTAACTTTTAAAAAGTTAAGACTTACAGAGAGAGATACCTTAACTTAGAACTTTTTTATTTTGCACGTGGAAAATCGTCCTGAGGAAAAAAAAAAAAAACGAAATCTGATTTTAAACAGTGTATTTTAATAAACCTAAGGGCTCTATTCAGTCTGGGTCACTGAAGGGCGACAGAAAACATATTGATCCCACATCTGGCAGTGTTTACATTTGAATGCCTCTCTAACGTGGGGAACATTGCCTTTTAAATTTCAATGGCGCTGTAACACTGAATTTCCACCATACGGATTGTCTTTTCCATCACTAATAAAATCTTCATCACAAACACATATCCCATTGATCATGTTAATCAATAATACCAGAGAACTGTCGTGGTTTCACCTGTCACCAGAGGGCGCTAGAGACTATCCTAGAGACATTAACAACACTTAGGTATGTCCCATTTACTTATTATGATGTTTATTATTATGATGTCCCTGTTTAAAGAGGTGTGGGTTTTTTATTTTTCTTTTGCAGAAGCTTGAGATGTTTACCGTGTGCGTTCGTTTCCTGAGTGAGTTTTCAAGACATTGTTTTTCTAGTTGTACTGTGATCCTGCCGCTACTGTTTCTAGGTAAAGTATGTTTATTTATCCTTAACAACTGATTCCTCGTCTGGTCTCTTCTCTGCAACGGTGTCCAACCTCAAAAAGTCACAGAAAACATGGGTCCCAGGATGTGGCAAACATTAACTATCCCTGGTGTTACCACATTTTGTCCACTATTTTTAAACTTGGCAAAGACTCTCATCCCCCCCTTTTTGGTCAAATTAAAGATGGATGCCATCATGTCGGACTTCACAAGACGTATAAAAGGAATGTCAGCTGCAATGTCCGAAATAAAATATTTAGACTCCAAGGCAAGTTCATTTTAATTCTCTCTCCTTCCTGCACGGTCACATTTATGTGTGTTTGCTGCCCTCACAAACAAACACACACACACACACACACACACTTTGCTTTCTGCAATTGAATGTTGTGCAGTCCATCAGCAGCGAGGTTTAACCACACATCAGTCCATCTTTAAGTAGTTTACAGTTAGCTCTGATAGGGGCTCTCTCCACATATATTACAAAGCACCTCATTAATTGGCACATAAAATGTAAACATAAAACTGCCTTCAGGATAAAACAAGCCTCCTGGCAGAGAGAGAAAGAGAGAGAGAGAGAGAGGTCTATACAGAGAGAGAAAGAGAGAGAGAGAGAGAGGTCTATACAGAGAGAGAAAGAGAGAGAGAGAGAGATCTATACAGAGAGAGAAAGAGAGAGAGAGAGAGAGGTCTATACAGAGAGAGAAAGAGAGAGAGTGGCAGAAGTCATGGTAAGGCCCTCTCTTTCTCACCATCTCTGTCTCTCTCTCTGTATAGACCTCTCTCTCTCCCTCTCTTTCTCTCATTCTCTCACTCTGTCTCGAGTTCTCTCTCCCTCTTTTTCTCTCTTTCTCTCACTCTGTCTCTTTCTCTCTTTCTCTCACTCTGTCTCTAGTTCTCTATCCCTCTCTTTCTCTCATTCTCTGTCTCTCTCTCTCTGTATAGACCTCTCTCTCCCTCTCTTTCTCTAATTCTCTCACTCTGTCTCTCATTCTCTCTCCCTCTCTGTCCTTCTTTCTCTCTCTGTCTCTCTCCTTTTCCCTCTCTCTTTCTCTCCCCCTCTCCCCCCCTCTCTCCCCTCCCTCTTTCTACTCTCCCTCTCTCCCCTCCCTCCCTCTCTCCCCTCCCATCTTTCCTCTCCCTCTCTCTACCCTCCCTCTCTCTACCCTCCCTCTCCCCCTCTCTCTCGCCCCTCCCTCTCTCTCCCCTCTCTCCCCTCCCCCTCTCTCCCCTCCCCCTCTCTCTACCCTCCCTCTCCCCTCCCTCTCTCCTCCTTCTCTCTACCCCCTCCCTCTCCCTTCCCTCTACCCTCCCTCCCTCCCCTCTCTCCCTCCCCTCTCTCCCTTCCCTCTCTCACTCTACCCTCTCTCTACCCTCCCTCCCTCCCCTCCCTCCCCTCTCTCACTCTACCCACCCTCTCCCTTCCCTCTACCCTCCCTCCCTCCCCTCTCTCCCCTCCCTCCCTCCCCCCGCCCCCCTCCTTCTCTCCCCTCTGCTGTGAGTAGTGTTCAAGTTGAAAGGCTTTTGATCAGGTTCTTTGGTGAAGCAGCTGTAAGATGTTAGCTGTTACTAACTTCCACTGTGTCACTCATCCACCATTCTTTTAGGAAATTAGCCAGCCTGACTTCACTGTCTTGGCCATCCAACTGTCTGTCTCTCTGTCTACAGCATCTGACGGTTTGAGTGCAGAGAAAGACTGAGCCACTCTCACTTTCTCAGTTTAGGGCAGAATTCGACTGTTACATATCGACAGCTTGACACTTGTAATTCTGTTCATCCTCCAGCACCCTCCTCTCTCTGGTAATAGAGTGTGAAACTTGTGTTCTGTTCTGTTCTCTCCCTCTTTCTCTCACCTCACTATATTAGGGAGTTTCTGCACCTGTTGATGCTGTCTGTTGGAGAGAAGATTTAGTAGAGATCTATGTTTAAACTACATACTCTGCCGTTCAAAAGTTTAGGGTCACTGAGAAATTTCCTTTTTTTTTCAAAAGGAAAGCTAATTTTATTGTCTATTACAATATCATAAAATTGATCAGAAAAACAGTGTAGACATTGTTAATGTTGTAAGGGACTATTGTAGCTGGAAACGGCAGATTTTTTATGGAATATCTACATAGGCGTACAGAGGTTCATTATCAGCAACCATCACTCCTGTGTTCCAATGGCACGTTGTGTTAGCTAATCCAAGTTTATCATTTTAAAAGGCTAATTGATCATTAGAAAACCCTTTTACAATTATGTTAGCACAGCTGAAAACTGTTTATCTGATTAAAGAAGCAATAAAACTGATCTTCTTTAGACTAGTTGAGTGTCGGGAGCATCAGAATTTTGGGGTTCGATTTGGGGTTCGATTACAGGCTCAAAATGGCCAGAAACTAAGAACTTAATTCTGAAACTCGTCAGTCTATTCTTGCTCTGAGAAAATAAGGCTATTCCTTGCGAGAAATTTCCAAGAAACTGAAGATCTCGTACAACGCTGTGTACTAGTCCCTTCATAGAACAGTGCAAACTGGCTCTAACCAGAATAGAAAGAGGAGTGGGAGGCCCCGATGCACAACTGAGCAAGAAGACAAGTACATTAGAGTGTCTAGTTTGAGAAACAGACGCCTAACAAGTCCTTAACGGGCAGCTTCATTAAGTAGTACCCGCAAAACACCAGTCTCAACGTCAACAGTAAAGAGGCGACACCGGGATGCTGGCTTTCCAGGCAGAGTTCCTCTGTCCAGTGTCTGTTTTCTTTTGCCCATCTTAAAATGTTATTTTGATTGGCCAGTCTGAGATATGGCTTTTTCTTTGCAACTCTGCCTAGAAGGCCAAGCATCCCGGAGGTGTCTGTATAGATTCAGGGTATATTGACTAGGTATAGATTCAGGGTATATTGACTAGGTATAGAATCAGGGTATATTTACTAGGTAGAGAATCAGTGTATATTGACTGGGTAGAGAATCAGGGTATATTGACTAGGTATAGAATCAGGGTATATTTACTAGGTAGAGAATTAGGGTATATTTGCTAGGTATAGATTCAGGGTATATTGACTAGGTATAGAATCAGGGTACATTTACTAGGTATAGAATCAGGGTATATTTACTAGGTAGAGAATCAGGGTACATTTACTAGGTATAGAATCAGGTTATATTTACTAGGTATAGAATCAGGGTATATTTACTAGGTATAGAATCAGGGTATATTTACTAGGTAGAGAATCAGGGTATATTTACTAGGTAGAGAATCAGGGTACATTTACTAGGTATAGAATCAGGGTATATTTACTAGATAGAAGAATCAGGGTATATTTACTAGATAGAAGAATCAGGGTATATTTACTAGATAGAAGAATCAGGGTATATTTACTAGATAGAAGAATTAGGGTATATTTACTAGGTAGAGAATCAGGGTATATTTACTAGGTATTGAATCAGGGTATATTTACTAGGTATAGAATCAGGGTATATTTACTATGTATAGAATCAGGTTATATTTACTAGGTATAGAATCAGGGTATATTTACTAGGTATAGAATCAGGTTATATTTACTAGGTACAGAATCAGGTTATATTTACTAGGTATAGAATCAGGGTACATTTACTAGGTATAGAATCAGGGTATATTTACTAGGTATAGAATCAGGTTATATTTACTAGGTATAGAATCAGGTTATATTTACTAGGTATAGAATCAGGGTACATTTACTAGGTATAGAATCAGGGTATATTTACTAGGCAGAGAATCAGGGTGTATTTACTAGGTATAGAAACAGGGTATATTTACTATGTATAGAATCAGGTTATATTTACTAGGTATAGAATCAGGGTACATTTACTAGGTATAGAATCAGGGTATATTTACTAGGCAGAGAATCAGGGTGTATTTACTAGGTATAGAAACAGGGTATATTTACTAGGTATAGAATCAGGTTATATTTACTAGGTATAGAATCAGGTTATATTTACTAGGTATAGAATCAGGGTACATTTACTAGGTATAGAATCAGGGTACATTTACTAGGTATAGAATCAGGGTATATTTACTAGGCAGAGAATCAGGGTGTATTTACTAGGTATAGAAACAGGGTATATTTACTAGGTATAGAATCAGGGTGTATTTACTAGGTATAGAAACAGGGTATATTTACTATGTAGAGCTTCAGATTCACAATTCAAATACATTATAATATAAAGGAGGGTTTCAAAAAAGAAGATCTGTGTGTTAAAATGAAAAACCTACAAGACAGACAGAAGGGCTGATCTCCATTGCAGAACTAGAGATGCATCCCACATAGCACCCTATCCCCTATATTATGCACTACTGCCCTACGGACCCTAAGGCAAAAGTAGTTGACTATATAATGAATAGGCTTCCATTTGGGATAGCAATAAGTTGGTAGTATGATTGATTCAGCTGTAGATAAGCCCTGGGTTCTGCTGCTGGCAACCATGGGTTGGTTCCTCTGTAATGATAGCTTTATAATTAAGATTAAAAACCAGCGTGCTCAGACAAGACACGCTGGCTGAGTCGGGGGCTTCCCTGGTGACACCTGGAATAATTGGGGAGAAGTGTCTGAAATCCCAGTCTCCCCCACCCCGTGATATCACAATGAGGAACATAACGGACACAGAGCGATGGGAAGATAATGAACAGAATAAGCACAAAAGTTCATCTTCACATAAATGCAAAATGTTTGTATATTTCGAGGTATAATTTTTAGGCATTTAATTTTGACATTTGTGTCCAAAAATGAAGAAAGAACTGAATCATTAGTATAAAAGGCGGTGTGTGATAAACAGCAGATTGTGTGTGATTGTGGTGATACATCGTCCCAAAATGGTGAACAATCTGTCAACGAGTGATCACACTGACTCGCTGACTCACTGACTCGCTGACTGACTGCTACTTCAGCATGAAAATACAACGTGCTTCTTCCTTCAGGAGTTCTAACGGAAGTCAAGGCCACTTTGATTCAATGAAATCAGACCAATGTGATTGTGGAGAGCATGTGCAAACCAAAGATTTGTCCTGTGTATTTCAAGGTCAGAGATATGTTAGAAGGACAAAATAAAAAATGGCTAACAATACACCCAAATAAGGGCATAGGTGAATGTGTGCTTTATGCTAGTTTCCCTGACATCCTGTTCTAAACAATAGTTCTACAAGGCAACTGACACCACAACAATCCATTACGGGTCATCACGTAGGGCTCCATGTTAGTTTCCCTGACATCCTGTTCTAAACAATGGTTCTACAAGGCAACTGACACCACAACAATCCATTACGGGTCATCACGTAGGGCTCCATGTTAGTTTCCCTGACATCCTGTTCTAAACAATGGTTCTACAAGGCAACTGACACCACAACAATCCATTACGGGTCATCACGTAGGGCTCCATGTTAGTTTCCCTGACATCCTGTTCTAAACAATGGTTCTACAAGGCAACTGACACCACAACAATCCATTACGGGTCATCACGTAGGGCTCCATGTTCAAAGAGGCTAGTTATTCCTTACCTTTCGCTGTTGTCTACCATCTGATGAGCCTGAAGTTTAAGCACGCATCCCAAATGGCACCCTAATTCCTATATATTGTGCTACTTTTGACCAGAACCCTTTATGGCGTTTGGGACTCAAGCCTATAACTTGACGTCTCTCAGACGGCTAATAATCACATCAAAGGTGTGTCGTGTCATGAGGCAGATTTAACCGAGAGGGTTTTTGCAGAAGCATTTGCATGCATCTGTACGCCCGGGCTAAGAGCCTGATGTCATCAAATACAGCACAGACGGGATTTAATGTAAGCTGTCATGTCATATGCTAATCTTGAGTTCTGTTCTGCTCCTCAGTAACGTACGAAATGTTGGAAGGGAAGGATTTTAAGGGGGACAAGAAGGAGGGGAGATTGGTGAACAGTTTCTGAAGGGAAGGATTTTACTGGGGGGACAGGAAGGAGGGGGATTGGTGATGAGTGTCTGAAGGGAAGGATTTTACTGGGGGGAAAGGAAGGAGGGGGAATTGGTGATGAGTGTCTGAAGGGAAGGATTTTACGGGGGAAAGGAAGGAGGGGGATTGGTGAACAGTGTCTGAAGGGAAGGATTTTACTGGGGGGACAGGAAGGAGGGGGGATTGGTGAACAGTGTCTGAAGGGAAGGATTTTACGGGGGGACAGGAAGGAGGGGGGATTGGTGAACAGTGTCTGAAGGGAAGGATTTTACGGGGGGAAAGGAAGGAGGGGGGATTTGTCACGTTCTGACCTTTACTTCCTTTGTTTTGTATTTATTTAGTTTGGTCAGGGCGTGAGTTGGGTGGGCAGTCTATTTTTCTTTTTTCTAGGTTTTGGGTATTTCGGCCTAGTATGGTTCTCAATCAGAGGCAGGTGTCATTAGTTGTCTCTGATTGAGAATCATACTTAGGTAGCCTGGGTTTCACTGTGTGTTTGTGGGTGATTGTTCCTGTCTCTGTGTTTGCACCAGATAGGACTGTTTAGGTTTTTGCACATTTATTGTTTTGTTAGTTATTTCATGTCTAGTTCCTTTATTAAAGAACATGAATAACCACCACGCTGCATTTTGGTCCGCTTCTCCTTCACCACAGGAAAACCCTTACAGAATCACCCACCACAACAGGACCAAGCGGCGTGGTAAAAGGAAGCAGCAGCAGCAGCAATAACAGCGGCCAGCTTCACAGGACTCCTGGACATGGGAGGAGATACTGAACGGAGAGGGACCCTGGGCACAGGCTGGGGAATATCGCCGCCCCAAAGCAGAGCTGGAGGCAGCGAAAGCTGAGCGGCGGCGATATGAGGAGGCAGCACGGAGTGCGACAGGTACGAGAGGCAGCCCCAATTTTTTTTTGGGGGGGCAGACGAGGTGTGGTACTAAGCCAGGTAGCAGACCTGAGCTCGCTCCTCGTGCTTATTATAAGCAGCGCATTACTGGTCAGGCACCGTGTTATGCGGTTAAGCGCACGGTGTCGCCAGTACGTGCCCATAGTCCGGTGCGCTATAGGGCAGCCCCCCGAAAGTGCCATGCGAGTGTGGGCATCGAGCCAGGGCGTATGGTGCCTGCTCAGCGGGTCTGGTCGCCAGTACGCAGTTTTGGTCCAGGGTATCCTGCGCCGGCTCTGCGTGCTGTGTCTCCGGGGCGCTGGGAGGGTGCAGTGCGTCCTCTGCCTGCGCTCCGCTCGTGCCGGGCAAATGTGGGAGTGGAGCCTAAGGGAGAGGTGCGTGTAGTAAGCACTAGATCTCCCGTGCTTACCCACAGCCCGGTTCAACCTGTGCCTGCACTCTGGAGGGTCCGGGCTAGAGTAGTTGTCCAGCCTGGGGAAGTGGTGCCAAGGTTGCGTACCAGAGCTCCAGTGCTCCCCCACAGCCCGGTCCTTCAGGTGCCTCCTCCTAACACCAATTCTCCTGAAGGTCTCCCCAGCCTGGTGGTTCCTGTGGCAGCCCCACGCACCAGGCTGTCTCTCTGTCTCCTCCCTGCAGGTGGTCCTGTCTGTCCGGCGCTGCTGCCGGAGTCTCCCGCCTGTCCGGCGCTGCTGCCGGAGTCTCCCGCCTGTTCGGCGCTACCAGAGCTCCCGCCCCTCAGTCCAGAGGCGCCAGAGCTACTCAGTCCAGCGCTGTCAGTGCCTTCCTCTCCAGCGTTGCCGGAGCTTCCCGTCTGCCCAGCGTTGCCGGAGCTTCCCGTCTGCCCAGCGCCGCCAGTCAGCCAGGGGCCGCCAGTGCCGCCAGTCAGCCAGGGGCCGCCAGTCAGCCAGGGGCCGCCAGTGCCGCTCAGCCCAGAGACGCCAGAGGCCCTCAGCCAAGAGCCCCTGCCCCTCAGCCAAGAGCCCCTGCCCCTCAGCCAAGAGCCCCTTCCCCTCTGTCCAGAGCTTCCGCCCCTCTGTCCAGAGCTTCCGCCCCTCTGTCCCGAGTTGCCCCTCCGTCCTGTGGGGTCATTTAGAGGGGTCGCCGTGGTTAGAGAGCCACGGGGGGGGGGTACTGTCACGTTCTGACATTTATTTCCTTTGTTTTGTATTTATTTAGTATGGTCAGGGCGTGAGTTGGGTGGGCAGTCTATGTTTGTTTTTCAAGGTTTTGGGTATTTCTATGTTTCGGCCTAGTATGGTTCTCAATCAGAGGCAGGTGTCATTAGTTGTCTCTGATTGAGAATCATACTTAGGTAGCCTGGGTTTCACTG
This sequence comes from Oncorhynchus nerka, assembly GCF_034236695.1. Lineage (NCBI taxonomy): Eukaryota > Metazoa > Chordata > Actinopteri > Salmoniformes > Salmonidae > Oncorhynchus > Oncorhynchus nerka. The sequence continues at coordinate 92,065,743 of NC_088419.1, read as the reverse complement.
TGTGTTTGTGGGTGATTGTTCCTGTCTCTGTGTTTGCACCAGATAGGACTGGTTTTTAGGTTTTTTAGGTTTAGGTTTTTGCACATTTATTGTTTTGTTAGTTATTTCATGTCTAGTTCCTTTATTAAAGAACATGAATAACCACCACGCTGCAATTTGGTCCGCTTCTCCTTCACCACAGGAAAACCCTTACAGGATTGGTGAACAGTGTCTGAAGGGAAAGGATTTTACGGGGGAACAGGAAGGAGGGGGGATTGGTGAACAGTGTCTGAACTGTACCCTGGTCACCTGGATATTGGTTATTTCATGGCAATAAGTGCAAACAGACAGGTGCATTGATAAAGTCATATTTGAACATATCCCTTTCCCTACTTTACACAATCTCTTTCTTCCCCCTTCTACCTCACTCTACCTCACTCTATCTCACTCTACCTCACTCTATCTCACTCTACCTCACTCTACCTCTCTCTACCTCACTCTACCTCACTCTATCTCACTCTACCTCACTCTACCTCACTCTATCTCACTCTATCTCACTCTACCTCACTCTATCTCACTCTACCTCACTCTACCTCACTCTGTCTCTCTCTCTCTCTCTCTCTCTCTCTCTCTCTCTCTCTCTCTCTCTCTCTCTCTCTGTCTCTCCCTCTCTCTGTCTCTCTCTCTCTCTCTCTCTCTGTCTCTCTCTCTCTCTCTCTCTCTCTCTCTGTCTCACCCTCTCTCTGTCTGTCTGTCTCTCTCTCTCTCTGTCTCTCCCTCTCTCTGTCTCCCTCTCTCTCTCCCTCTCTCTCTCTCTCTCTGTCTCACCCTCTCTCTGTCTGTCTCTCTCTCTCTCTCTGTCTCTCCCCGCCTCTTTCTCCAGTTGTGTGCTGCAGCCTAACAGCTGTTTCTTTCAGGATATTGCATTTCAGGCCGATGGATGCGGGCTCTCTGGAACCCAAACACACCCCTATAAAAGACAAGGTGGGCTTGATAGGCCACGATTTATGATTATAAATTGCTCTTACAAATTGCTAATCTACCCCTCAGTCTCCTAAGTGGCTTTTCCTTTTCAGAATTGCGTTATTGCACAACACTTTCTCATCAAAAAGTCAAACAGAGCTGCAGGAGATTTATATCAAGGCTTGCTAAGGGGAATAGAAGCTGTCACCCCCCCACCCCCCTCCTCCTCTCCGCCTGCCCCTCTCTTCCCTCTCCTCCTTCCCTCTCTCCTTCCCTCTCTCCTTCTCTCTCTCTCTCCTTCCCTCTCTCCTTCCCTCTCCTTCTTGTTGACACATTTAGGCCTCTCTTTTCTGGAGGGGATGTAGTGCTCATTAAAACCTTCTGAAGGAGGGATAAAGAAAGGAACACTAGGCCATGTGAAGAGGAAGAGGGTGAGGAGGAGGGAGAGGAGGAGGAGGTGGAGGGAGAGGAGGAGCATGTGGAGGGAGAGGAGGAGGAGGGAGAGGAGGAGGTGGTAGAGGAGGAGGAGGGAGACGAGGTGGTGGAGGAGGAGGAGGTGGAGGGAGAGGAGGAGGTGGAGGGAGAGGAGGAGGGGGGGTAGAGGAGGAGGAGGAGGAGGAGAAGGAGGAGGTAGAGGAGGACGAGGAGGTGGTGGTGGAGGAGGAGGAGGGAGAGGAGGAGGTGGTGGAGAGAGAGGAGAAGGAGGTGGAGGGAGAGGAGGAGGTGGAGGGAGAGGAGGAGGAGGAGGAGGAGGAGGAGGTAGAGGAGGACGAGGAGGTGGTGGAGGAGGAGGAGGGAGAGGAGGAGGTGGTGGAGAGAGAGGAGGAGGAGGTGGAGGGAGAGGAGGAGGTGGAGGGAGAGGAGGAGGAGGAGGAGGAGGAGGAGGTGGAGGAGGAGGGAGAGGAGGAGGAGGTAGAGGGAGAGAAGGAGGAGGAGGGAGAGGAGGAGGTGGTAGAGGAGGAGGAGGGAGACGAGGTGGTGGAGGAGGAGGAGGTGGAGGGAGAGGAGGAGGTGGAGGGAGAGGAGGAGGGGGGTAGAGGAGGAGGAGGAGGAGAAGGAGGAGGTAGAGGAGGACGAGGAGGTGGTGGAGGAGGAGGAGGGAGAGGAGGAGGTGGTGGAGAGAGAGGAGGAGGAGGTGGAGGGAGAGGAGGAGGTGGAGGGAGAGGAGGAGGAGGAGGAGGAGGTGGAGGAGGAGGGAGAGGAGGAGGAGGTAGAGGGAGAGAAGGAGGAGGAGGAGGAGGAGGAGGAGGTGGAGGAGGAGAGATCTGATGTTGTGTGATGTAAAGTGACTGGACCCTGGACTACCCCTGGTCGTCCTCATCATCACCTTGATCGTCGTCATCGTCATCATCAAAGAGACCACTGTTTGAGCACTGTCAATTAGCTACAAGGTGTGGAACTACGCAGCTCGCTAATTGGATGATAAAATGTACACGCAGGTCTAGGTTTGCTGTATCAAAGGTAGAGAGCTTGGCTTGCAACCTGTCACTGAAATCTTGCAGAATGCATCCATAATACTGTATCTAAGTGGTTTGGAAATGTGATTTGTCATGACATTTTTCTCCAATAGTTAAAACACATCAGCAAAAATATATAAATATATATATTGCTGCAAACTGTCATCCCAGTGAGACAGAACATAATGCATGCATAGATATGCATAGATATCCTATTAAATGACTCAGTATAGTAATTCCTAATTCAGCATGTATCACTAAAGGGAACAGCACACTAAAAGTACAATATAGAGATAAAAACCATTCATCAGTTTTTTTTTTCGAAACGCCAAAATACGTTTGCTTTATAGCAACAAAATATTCACATCCTTCTTCATTAACTTTTGAAAAAAAACAGGGTTTGAACCAATGAAAAATATTGATTGATAGTCAGATCTTGGCTCTTTCTTTTTGTTGGTGGGTGAGCCTTTCATCAGATAATTACATTGCAATTAAATGTCCTCCTCATAAGAGCGATAGGAACATCTGTAGTAGTGCTGAATTAAAACAGCATGGTCTTTTGTACCCAGCCCAATTTCTTCCTCTTTTCCAAGCTGGGCTCTCAAATTAAGTCTGTCTACAATGGTTATTCCACGAGGGTTTTCCCATTCAAGTCCAGACTGAAGGTTCAACATTCCCAAGTGATGTCTATTAAGGGGGTAGGTGTATTATTTCATGACTGAAATGAACTAAGAAACCAATTCATTGTACGCTTCGCCACACTGTGTATGTATAGGGAGTGTGCAGAAAGAGTTCACAGGATAAAGACATGGTCATACTGAAGTACAATTATTTATTAATGCACTATTTTGGATTGTTATAGATCACCTCCAAACCAATCCCAAAATAATCTACATTTGGGGAAAATGACACTGAGAAAACAAGTCATAATACACTGCACTTGTTCAATTTGACCTTATCTAGAGCTGAGAGGAACTCTGTTCCACCCATGTTCTGTTCCCATCTCCACTACTTTTTATCAGCAGCTAGCCTTCTACAATAGAAATGTTTGGGAGAGATGAAGGACACATTTGTCTCAAGTGCCCCTGTTGCCACAATACCAGAGCATGAAAAATAAATTGAAAGGGGAAGACTGTCAGGGTAGAAGCTGTGCGTTGCACTTTGGAGGTCTGAGAAGAAGCAATTACAGACAGATCTCCGGCTGAGAGAGCTGGGCTGGGGTATGTTGGTGGCCTCTCTTCCTGGTCTCTTCAGCTAGTCCACAGCAGCATGGTGTGGGTGGCATGCCCCGCTTTCATCTCCCTGGAGTGGGGGGGTCTGATGCTGACCTCTGATACAAAGGGGTGGGGTGGGGGAGGGCAAAAAAAGATGAGAGGTGGAGTAGGGGTTGGAAGATATGGCAGTTATGAGAATAAATGTCAGGACAAAGTCATCAAAGAGCCAGAGCCAGCCAGCCCGATTATCTGGTAACGCTGCAGCATCATTCAGTATCACTGCAGCATAATTCAGTATCACTGCAGCATCATTCAGTATCCCTGCAGCATCATTCAGTATCCCGGCAGCATCATTCAGTATCACTGCAGCATCATTCAGTATCGCTGCAGCATCATTCAGTATCACTGCAGCATCATTCAGTATCGCTGCAGCATCATTCAGTATCCCTGCAGCATCATTCCGTATCGCTGCAGCGTCATTCAGTATCACTGCAGCATCATTCAGTATCACTGCAGCATTTTTCAAAAGTTTTCGCGCAGCAGTGATATATGAATGCGTAACTCCTCCTACATTCTCACAACATAATCTAAACTTGCCGTCCCTCGTTTTTTGTCCATTCCAACATCCAACTCCAAGGTGTGCACTGTATGCATTCCAATGAGGTCCACTGAGACTATCAGCACCTCAACACCTCATGAATAAAGCCCAAAACATACACTGTATAATACATCTCTCTAAACTAATAACCTAACCAATTATTCATGGGCCCCAGGCTTGCCAGATAAAACGCCTGTTGTAATTAAAATGATTAAGTGAGAAACACTAAAAGGTAATACGTCCTTACTTGACAGGATTTTGAGTCAACCTGCGACTAAAATTCCTTAATTAGCTGTCGAAAAATGAGATGTAGTTTAAAAAGAATGTTATTGTATCACGCAGGAGTGTTGGCTGGTGTTTAGATATGTGTTTGAAGGGGTAGTATTGTAATAGAATGCAAAATTGTTTGCAATCACCATACTGCCTATGTTAATTTGATAGTATTATAATATTTGGAAAATGATTAACTGCAGAGAAAATCAATTATATATGTTTTAATATATTTGTTATTTTTGCTACAATTTCTGTCATGGTTTTATAGCAATAACTTGAGCTGCAAAAGGTACAAATGTATATGTGTGCAATCAACACGCATAATAAAAATGACGTGACACTAATAGATGTCTTTTCCACGTGGCTGTCATGAGCATTATACAAAGTAGATTGGACGCAACACTACAATCTAACCTGGCTTTAAACCCTGGTTAAATAAAGGATCAATCAAATGAAGAAAAACAACAACATGAAACCTAAACTCATTTCCCATCAGTATCAGACCTGGTCAAATAAGAGCAGAAGCAGCACAACATGATCCGAACGTAAAACACGACACTTAATGTTGTTAAGTCCGTCGGTGAAGTAAACGCTATAAACCTTCAGTGCCGAGGGATCACTGCGTCTGTCGGGTTAAGAGCAGAAGCAGTGACGATGAGATGGATTCAAGTCCCAGGCCGCATCCCAAATGGCACAGTATTCCCTATATAGTGCACTACTTTTTGACCAGAGCCCGTGGATCTATGAAGGGAATAGGGAGGTATTTTGAACTCATCCACTGTCACTCTAAACCAGTCCTCAGCTGGCTAACGGTTAAAACTGAATTTATTCTTGAAATTTTTTGTTTAATGCCTGACGTTAAAGTCATTATAGGATAAATATGGGCAGATAGGGATTGGCTTCAATAAGCATATGTTTCCACCTAACATATTATGTATTAGAGACATAATGCTCTTGATCCAAAGGAGAGATCAGTCTCATATTAAATCACTGACAAATGTTATATTAGGAAAAATGTGTCAAGGCAGGTAAAATTGCAGGAAGAGCCTCTGCCTACTGTGTATCCCTGCATCCAAAGACTATAGTTTATTTGTATAATAGTGTACACACTACATGACCAAAAGTACACTACCATTCAAAGGTTTACCGCCACTTGGAAATATTCTTGTTTTTGAAAGAAAAGCACATTTCTTGTCCATTAAAATAACATCAAATTGATCAGAAATACAGTGTAGACATTGTTATTGTTGTAAATGATTACTGTAGCTGGAAATGACTGATTTTTTAAATGGAATATCTACATAGATGTACAGAGGCCCATTATCAGCAACCATCACTCCTGTGTTCCAATGGCATGTTGTGTTAACCAATCCAAGTTTATCATTTTAAAAGGCCAATTGATCATTAGAAAACCCTTTTGCAATTATGTTAGCACAGCTGAAAACTGTTGTTCTGATTAAAGAAGCAATAGAACTGGCCTTCTTTAGACTAGTTGAGCTAGAAACAAAGACTTTCTTCTTCATAGAAACAGGGCAAACGGTCTCTTACCAGAATTGAAAAAGGAGTGGGAGGCCCCAAGTGCACAACTGAGCAAGAAGACAAGTACATTAGAGTGTCTAGCTTGAGAAACAGACGCCTCACAAGTCCTCAGATAGCATCTTCATTAAATAGTACCTGCAAAACACCAGTGTTAACGTCAACAGTGAAGAGGCGACTCCGGGATGTTAGTTCCTCTGTCCAGTGTCTGTGTTCTTTTGGCCAACTTAATCTTTTATTTGTATTGGCCAGTCTGAGATGTTACTTTTTCTTTGCAACTCTGCCTAGAGGGTCAGCATCCCGGATTCAACTCTTCAATTTTGACGTAGAGACTGGTGTTTTGCAGGTACTATTTAATGAAGCTGCTATCTGAGGACTTGTGAGGCGTCTGTTTCTCAAGCTACACACTCTAATGTACTTGTCTTCTTGCTCAGTTGTGCACTTGGGGCCTCCCACTCCTTTTTCAATTCTGGTAAGAGACCGTTTGCCCTGTTTCTATGAATATCTATGATATAGTAACTAACATACTGTAACAGTCAGACTGGACAGGCGGTCCCATCTTATCAGATATAGTAACTAACTGACTGTAACAGTCAGACTGGACAGCCAGTCCCATCTTATCAGATATAGTAACTAACTGACTGTAACAGTCAGACTGGACAGCCGGTCCCATCTTATCAGATATAGTAACTAACTGACTGTAACAGTCAGACTGGACAGCCGGTCCCATCTTATCAGATATAGTAACTAACTGACTGTAACAGTCAGACTGGACAGCCGGTCCCATCTTATCAGATATAGTAACTAACTGACTGTAACAGTCAGACTGGACAGCCGGTCCCATCTTATCAGATATAGTAACTAACTGACTGTAACAGTCAGACTGGACAGCCGGTCCCATCTTATCAGATATAGTAACTAACTGACTGTAACAGTCAGACTGGACAGTCCCATCTTATCAGATATAGTAACTAACTGACTGTAACACTCAGACTGGACAGCCGGTCCCATCTTATCAGATATAGTAACTAACTGACTGTAACAGTCAGACTGGACAGCCGGTCCCATCTTATCAGATATAGTAACTAACATACTGTAACAGTCAGACTGGACAGCCGGTCCCATCTTATCAGATATAGTAACTAACATACTGTAACAGTCAGACTGGACAGCCGGTCCCATCTTATCAGATATAGTAACTAACTGACTGTAACAGTCAGACTGGACAGCCAGTCCCATCTTATCAGATATAGTAACTAACTGACTGTAACAGTCAGACTGGACAGCCGGTCTCATCTTATCAGATATAGTAACTAACTGACTGTAACAATCAGACTGGACAGCCAGTCCCATCTTATCAGATATAGTAACTAACTGACTGTAACAGTCAGACTGGACAGCCGGTCCCATCTTATCAGATATAGTAACTAACTGACTGTAACAGTCAGACTGGACAGCCGGTCCCATCTTATCAGATATAGTAACTAACTGACTGTAACAGTCAGACTGGACAGCCGGTCCCATCTTATCAGATATAGTAACTAACTGACTGTAACAGTCAGACTGGACAGCCGGTCCCATCTTATCAGATATAGTAACTAACTGACTGTAACACTCAGACTGGACAGCCGGTCCCATCTTATCAGATATAGTAACTAACTGACTGTAACAGTCAGACTGGACAGCCGGTCCCATCTTATCAGATATAGTAACTAACATACTGTAACAGTCAGACTGGACAGCCGGTCCCATCTTATCAGATATAGTAACTAACATACTGTAACAGTCAGACTGGACAGCCGGTCCCATCTTATCAGATATAGTAACTAACTGACTGTAACAGTCAGACTGGACAGCCAGTCCCATCTTATCAGATATAGTAACTAACTGACTGTAACAGTCAGACTGGACAGCCGGTCTCATCTTATCAGATATAGTAACTAACTGACTGTAACAATCAGACTGGACAGCCAGTCCCATCTTATCAGATATAGTAACTAACTGACTGTAACAGTCAGACTGGACAGCCGGTCCCATCTTATCAGATATAGTAACTAACTGACTGTAACACTCAGACTGGACAGCCGGTCCCATCTTATCAGATATAGTAACTAACTGACTGTAACAGTCAGACTGGACAGCCAGTCCCATCTTATCAGATATAGTAACATTATGCTCTCATAAGGTCAGCAGACAGACATGGCATACAGCATCTGTCCCCAATGGCACTCTATCACTTACATAGGGCTCAACTTGTATGGTACCCTACAGGTCCGGGTCAAAAGTAGTGCTCTATTTAGGGCATAGGATGCCATTTGGGAGACATATATATTCCACTATGAAAAGGGGAAAAAGCCAAAGTCCACTTCACAAAATGACTCATTAAGATTTTGATCAAATCTTCTGGTTTCTCAGTGAGACACAGACTAAGGAAATGCCATCGCAAAATTGCATTTTGCAGTGACATTAGGCGCCCCCGGTTCACCATCCACTCCCATATGTTTCTACCGAGACATTAGGATCTGATATGATTTTGGGCAGAAAATACCGGGGGATTTTTCACCCCATCCCCCACCCCTTTTTTTTTTGTTGCTAAATGAGGCAATTGAATTTCCTTCATGTTCTCCGAGAGCACTTAGCTTAAGAGAATATACTGCTAAATCAAAAAGTCTTCAATCATCTCAAATCTTATTGGTCAGCTCCTGAGTGTAGTGTCACGTCGAACGCTACAGAGCAATCTGATGCACACTGACATACAGTAGGTGATATTAGGAGACATTACGCTGTGTGTCTCTATGGCCTCTCTATTTCCTGTGACATCTGGGTCTGGCGAGGGGGGGTAAGGATGGCACGTTCAAAGGCAGGACGCCGTAAGAGGAGAGAGAGGATGGCATGTCAAGGGTGAACTCAAGTGGATTGAAAGGGGATGTAACAGTCTAATTAAATCAAATGTTTTTGTCACATTTGTCACATCACACCGACTACAATAGGTGTAGACTTTACCGTGAAATGTTTACTTACAAGCCCTTAACCAACAATTCAGAGTTAAATAGTAAGAAGCATTTGTACAATTTTTAAAAAGACATAGTAACACAATAAAATAAATATAACGAGGCTATATACAGGGATTACCAGTACCGAGTCAACGTGCAGGAGTACGAGGCAGTTGAGATAGTTGAGGTAATATGTACATGTAGGTAGGGGTAAAAGTGACTAGTCAATCAGGATAGACAATAATATATATATTTATATTTTATTTTACCAGGCAAGTCAGTTAAGAACAAATTCTTATTTTCAATGACAGCCTAGTGGGTTACCTGGCTGTTCAGGGGCAGAACAACAGATTTGCACCTTGTCAGCTCAGGGGTTTGAACTTGCAATCTTCCAGTTACTAGTCCAACGCTCTAACCACAAGGCTACCCTGCCGCCCAGAGTCTCAGCAGCGATTGTGAAGAGTGTGAAGAGTGTCAATGTGTGGACATGTTTAAACTACAAGTCTACAGTAAACAAACAAACATTTGACCAACTGGGGATATTTGTTTAGTCCCCCACAAGGTGAAATGCTGTTTCTGGGCTAGAATTAGTGTTAGGGTTAGTTTTAGGGTTAGAGTTAGGAGCTAGGGCTTGGTTTAGGGTTAGAGTTAGGAGCTAGGGTTTGTTTTAGGGTTAGAGTTAGGAGCTAGGGCTTGGTTTAGGGTTAGAGTTAGGAGCTAGGGCTTGGTTTAGGGTTAGAGTTAGGAGCTAGGGTTTGTTTTAGGGTTAGAGTTAGGAGCTAGGGCTTGGTTTAGGGTTAGAGTTAGGAGCTACGGTTTGTTTTAGGGTTAGAGTTAGGAGCTAGGGCTTGGTTTAGGGTTAGAGTTAGGAGCTAGGGCTTGGTTTAGGGTTAGAGTTAGTAGCTAGGGCTTGGTTTAGGGTTAGAGTTAGGAGCTAGGGCTTGGTTTAGGGTTAGAGTTAGGAGCTAGAGCTTGGTTTAGGGTTAGAGTTAGGAGCTAGGGCTTGGTTTAGGGTAAGAGTTAGGAGCTAGGGTTTGTTTTAGGGTTAGAGTTAGGAGCTAGGGCTTGGTTTAGGGTTAGAGTTAGGAGCTAGGGCTTGGTTTAGGGTTAGAGTTAGGAGCTAGGGCATGGTTTAGGGTTAGAGTTAGGAGCTAGGGCTTGGTTTAGGGTTAGAGTTAGGAGCTAGGGCTTGGTTTAGGGTTCGAGTTAGGAGCTAGGGCTTGGTTTAGGGTTAGGGTTAGGAGCTAGGGCTTGGTTTAGGGTTAGAGTTAGGAGCTAGGCCTTGATTTAGGGTTAGAGTTAGGAGCTAGGGCTTGGTTTAGGGTTAGGGTTAAGGTTAGGATTAGGGGTTATTGGAAAATAAATCGTATTTTGACTGAATTGTGTGACCGCACAATGTTAGTTGTACAAGACCACGTGTGTGTGCGTGTGTGAGAGAGATTATGTAGTGTGTGTGTGTGTGTGTGTGTGTGTGTGCGTGCGTGCGTGCGCGTGTGTGTGTGCGTGCGTGCGTGTGTGTGTGTGTGTGTTGGAGTGTCAGTGTAGTATGTGTGTGTCCGTTGTGTGTTCATAGAGCCAGTGCAAAAACACGGGGTCAATATAAATAGTCTGGGTAATGGCCATTTGATTAATTGTTTAGCGTTCTAATGGTTTGGGCGTAAAAGGCTGTTCTGGAGCCTCTTGGTCCCAGACTTTGCGCTCCGTTACCGCTTGCCGAGAGAACAGTCTATGACTTGGGTGGCTGGAGTCTTTGACAATTTATTGGGCCTTCCTCTGACACCGCCTGGTATAGAGGTCCTGGGTGTCAGGGAGCTTGTTCCCAGTGATGTACTGGGCCGTACACACTGCCCTCTGCAGTGCCTTGCGGTTGGATGCCAAGCAGTTGCCATACCAAGCGGTGATGGAACCTGTCAAGAGGCTCTCCATGGTGCAGCCGTAGAACTCGTTAAGTGTGGTCTTAGTGCCAGCATCGGTTTGTGGTGGACAGCTTTGAAAAATATAGATGAAAATGATTTGGTCAATAGGATGGTCTTACAGCTTATCATGAGGTATTCTAACTCAGACGAGCAGAACCTTGAGACTTCTTTAATATTTGAGATAGCTGTTGCCAGCTGTTGTTAACAAAGAGACTCACACACGTCACGCCCTGACCATAGACAGCCCTTGGGGTTCTCTATGGTGTAATAGGTCAGAGCGTGACTAGGGAGGTTTTCGAGTTATTATAGTTCTATGTTGGTGTGTGAGTATGGTTCCCAATTGGAGGCAGCTGAATATCGTTGCCTCTAATTGGGGATCATACTTAGCGTGTCCCTTTCCCACCTGCATTGTGGGATATTGTTTTATTTAGTGCCTATGTGCGCTACGTACTGCACGTTCGTTAATTCTTTGTTGTTTTGAAGTTTCACTGTAATAAATATGTGGAACTCTACTCACGCTGCGTCTTGGTCCGATTATTTATATAACGATCGATGACAACACCACCCCCCTGAGCTTCCCCGACGCTTCTAGATTTATATTTTCCATGTCCTTGGTCCGCCACAACTAGGATTTTACACATCTTCCGATCACATCACCAGAATAGTCTCGAACAGAGCTCATCCAGTTTATTCTCCAGTGATCGCACGTTCGCCAATAGAACGGAGGGTAGAGGCGGTTTAACCACTTTTCCGACAGTCTCGTCAGGTATCCTGCATACCGGCCTCTATAATAACGCTTCGTCCATTTCTGAGTGTCTGGGATTTCGGCCTGGTCCGGTATGAGAATTATGTCCTTTGCCTCCAACTCATTGAAGTAGAAATCCTTATCAAAATCAATGTTAGTGATAGCTGTTCTGATGACCAGAAGCGCTTTTCGGTCATAGGAAACCATGGCAGAAACATTATGTACAAAGAAAGTTAAGATCAGCACAAAAAAACAAAACACACAAAATAGCACAATTGGTCAGGAGCCCGTAAAACGGGTAACATTCCCTCCAGCGCCATTCTGTAGCTGTGTCTCAGGTCCAAGTCAAGTGGATGTTTCATCTCCTTTAGATTAATTGCATGAAACCAAGTACAGTGCTCAAGTGGAGTGCTTAGCAACTGTCAGACAGACATGAGCCTGCCCCCCCCGCTCCCTTTAGAGTGCACTTTGGCTCCAGAGAGGTCACATGGTCTGCAGTCTGTACAATGTCTAATGGTGATTAATACTGGCTAGATAAATGAGTCATCTCAACAATGTGAATGGTCCACCAGTTGAGATTACAGAAATGCTAATAAGGAAAAGGTGATATTAAAGCTGTCATGTTTATATCAGAGAAAAAATAACAGATATTAGTTTCTTCCTTATTGGCCTGTCTCCACGGGGGGCAAAATTAGGGCTTACCCCCTCAGTTGAAACTTGAGCCCTCCTCAGCTTTATTTGTACATAGCCCATCTGCAAATAGCCCACCCAATCCACCTACCTCATTCCCCATATTGTTTTTATTTACTTTTCTGCTCTTCTTCTGCTCACAGTTGTAAATGAGAACTTGTTCTCAACTAGCTTACCTTGTTAAAATAATGGTGAAATAAAAAAAATAAAAAAGTAATGTCCCTATATAAAAACAGCAACAACAAAAAATGTAATGATTGAGTGACATGTTGGCAGGAAATCTTTATCTCCGCTGTGTCGTCAGCACCATGGACAGAGCGTTCCACTGGTTGGTTAGGTAGGCTATGGAAAGACACTGGGTGGTTAGGTAGGCTATGGAAAGACACTGGGTGGTTAGGTAGGCTATGGAAAGACACTGGGTGGTTAGGTAGGCTATGGAAAGACACTGGGTGGTTAGGTAGGCTATGGAAAGACACTGGTTGGTTAGGTAGGCTATGGAAAGACACTGGTTGGTTAGGTAGGCTATGGAAAGACACTGGGTGGTTAGGTAGGCTATGGAAAGACACTGGTTGGTTAGGTAGGCTATGGAAAGACACTGGGTGGTTAGGTAGGCTATGGAAAGACACTGGTTGGTTAGGTAGGCTATGGAAAGACACTGGGTGGTTAGGTAGGCTATGGAAAGACACTGGGTGGTTAGGTAGGCTATGGAAAGACACTGGGTGGTTAGGTAGGCTATGGAAAGACACTGGGTGGTTAGATAGGCTATGGAAAGACACTGGATGGTTAGGTAGGCTATGGAAAGACACTGGTTGGTTAGGTAGGCTATGGAAAGACACTGGGTGGTTAGGTAGGCTATGGAAAGACACTGGGTGGTTAGGTAGGCTATGGAAATACACTGGATGGTTAGGTAGGCTATGAAAAGACACTGGATGGTTAGGTAGGCTATGGAAAGACACTGGATGGTTAGGTAGGCTATGGAAAGACACTGGTTGGTTAGGTAGGCTATGGAAAGACACTGGATGGTTAGGTAGGCTATGGAAAGACACTGGATGGTTAGGTAGGCTATGACTCCTTTGGAATTCCCTAAAAAGCAGAAGAAAAACAACGCTGCTCATCTGTGGTAGTTTACATGAATAGTGTGATACACCTCCGCTTGTAATATTTAATTCTGATTAATAAGGATTGGGGTCAAGTTTACAGTTTAAAGCTGCTTCACTGAACTCTGCCTCACGCACCGCCACTACTGAGTTCAGTTAGCTTCTTAGCTAGCTGTAAAAGGTGTTATCGTTATTGGCCTATTTAGCTCTAACCAGCTAATCTGCCACTGCCAAGATGGATATCAGACATCCAACCATGAGGCTGCCGCCAAGTCCAGCAGGTGATGCTGCATATCTCTAGCTAGCTCCGTGTGAACAGCCCCCCGGCTTCCACAAGTACCATCTCAGGATAATGTCGCCACAGCCCCTTTTCCACCTCTGAGTGTTCCTGACAGTCTTGGAACAGAGGAGTCAGCCCTGGCTAGCCTAGAATGCTAACGCGGACAAGGCCTACACCCAAAGCGGCTATTCTAGCTGGACGTATGCTATCGATAGAATCAAAGGATTTGCTAGGGAAGGAGCAATTTGAAACGCACAGCACTGAGGAAAGAAAAACGAGTGAGAAGTGCTATACTGAGGCGTCAACACGAACGATAGGCAGCTGAAAAGGAAAGAAACAATCTGGCTAGTTGTTTTTTTAAATCAAAATATTGGTGGTATAACCAGTGGCGTCATTATAGCACAAACCCGAGGGTATGGAATGGAAAAAGGACTTCTTTAGCAATCTCATATTTTCATTGCCAAAAAAACAATCTTGCTTAGTGTGCAGGGCGCTCTCTACCATGCTGAGAGAGCACAACGGAGATGTTGAACCAACATGTCACTTCTTGGTCGAAAGCACTCAATGGTCTCGGCATTTGAACTTGTTATGTTTTATTGTGGGTTTGGAGTAATATGAGCAGAATTCAATATAATTCCAATGTGAGAACCAATGGTGGTTCCCCTCACCTATTTCACCCGGAATGGTGGTTCCCCTCACCTATTTCACCCGGAATGGTGGTTCCTCTCACCTATTTCACCCGGAATGGTGGTTCCCCTCACCTATTTCACCTGGAATGGTGGTTCCCCTCACCTATTTCACCTGGAATGGTGGTTCCCCTCACCTATTTCACCCGGAATGGTGGTTCCCCTCACCTATTTCACCCGGAATGGTGGTTCCCCTCACCTATTTCACCCGGAATGGTGGTTCCCCTCACCTATTTCACCCGGAATGGTGGTTCCCCTCACCTATTTCACCCGGAATGGTGGTTCCCCTCACCTATTTCACCCGGAATGGTGGTTCCCCTCACCTATTTCACCTGGAATGGTGGTTCCCTCACCTATTTCACCTGCCCCCTTGGTCACTTTATCCTGCCGTTGGGTCTGGATCCGTAAATTAATTTGGATAAAAATGACATATAGTGGTACAAATGTATGAAAGGATGGTAAACCCACATCATTATGATCAGGTCATGTACTGTTAATCTTACAATTAATTATGACCACATGACCTGTTAGATGTACACACACACACACACACACACACACACACACACACACACACACACACACACACACACACACACACACACACAGACACACAAACAGAAACACACCTGTAGCCTCCTCATGCTTGATTACACCTCTGAGTGAACCTCCTATGCTACACTGCGTGAAGGGATGGGGTATCACCCCTACCTCAGTCTGCATCCTAAATCGCACCCTATTCCCTATACAGCAGCGCGCAATATAGGTGAGCCCTGGTACTGATCAAAAGTAGTGCACTATATAGGGGACAGGGGACCATGTAGGACGCAGACTTCAGTGCCACACAGTGCCATTCCATAACGAACACTACAGAACACAACACAACGGCACGCTAGAAGACAGAAGTGTTCAGCCACAGTCTCCAACGTCCATCAGACACAGGTCACTCACAGTGAGGCAACAAAACGTGGCAGGCGTGCAGGTAAGAAGAAGAAAAAGAAGAGAGGGAATGAAAGATCCCCCCCCCCTAACCCCTTTTGTCTAGCAAAGAGACCATTTATGCTGCTTGAATATGAGCCAAGGACAAGTCACCTCTCTCAATCTCCGCTCCATCAGGCTATACATTCAATAGTTGTTGATATTAAACTACAAGCAAAAGGTCTTTTTCATTCCAATAAACCACTCTCAAAACTCAACACTCCCAAAACTCTCAACACTCTGAAAGCAATAAAATCTTCTCCAGGTCTGGCCTTGCTCCAGGGGAGAAGGGGAATAATGCCACAGCTATCTATTGCTACCTAACGGAAATATGCTGCCGTACCATTTAAAATGACCCCAATAGCTCAGACTTTATGTTTGCTGCACCCTCATCACTGCCTTCCCAGCCTCCTTAGCTAAGCTGACAGAAATGTTGACCCACTCCAAAAGGTGAGCTTTGCAAAAGATGAATACATGTGTAATACTTGTCACTTTAATTGGCTATGGTTGTACCAAGAAAATGTGGATAAGAAATGGTACAACCGCTTGGCTGAACGTGATAACAATTCAAATATAACTGTAGTATATTCAGCTGACAGAATTATCTTGAGAAACATTTTTTCCGGTTCAGTCTTGTACGGACGTTCCTCTATTTCACCTCTGTGGCCACGTATCGACCAAATAAACACCTTAAATGATCATGATATTGTAATACATGTAATAACATAAAACCCCCTGCTAATATACAGGTTAAGAGCGATCTACTGTGGTTTACCAGACACTTTCCTCTAGGCTTTAAAGCTGTAAGGACTCGTTGATGTAATTGGTAAAGAGCCCCTCTTATCTAAGAAGGACGTCATAACTAAAACAGATTTGTAATTTAATGATCCTCCTCTTATTGACATTATCTGATGCTGATACGAATTCCATTTGAAAGATATTTAAAAATTATATATATATATATATATATACACTGCTCAAAAAAATAAAGGGAACACTGAAATAACGCATCCTAGATCTGAATGAATGGACTAGTCTTATTAAATACTTTTTTCTTTACATAGTTGAATGTGCTTGACAACAAAATCACACAAAAATGATCAATGGAAATCAAAATTTATCAATCAAATTTATCAACCCATGGAGGTCTAGATTTGGAGTCACACTGAAAATTAAAGTGGAAAACCACACTACAGGCTGATCCAACTTTGATGTAATGTCCGTAAAACAAGTCCACATGAGGCTCAGTAGTGTGTGTGGCCTCCAGGTGCCTGGCTTCCAGTTGAAGCTCGCATCCGCTACAAGACCATGGTGCTTGCCTACGGAGCTGTGAGGGGAACGGCACCTCAGTACCTCCAGGCTCTGATCAGGCCCTACACCCAAACAAGGGCACTGCGTTCATCCACCTCTGGCCTGCTCGCCTCCCTACCACTGAGGAAGTACAGTTCCCGCTCAGCCCAGTCAAAACTGTTCGCTGCTCTGGCCCCCCAATGGTGGAACAAACTCCCTCACGACGCCAGGACAGCGGAGTCAATCACCACCTTCCGGAGACACCTGAAACCCCACCTCTTTAAGGAATACCTAGGATAGGATAAAGTAATCCTTCTCACCCCCCCTTAAAAGACCTAGATGCACTATTGTAAAGTGGGTGTTCCACTGGATGTCATAAGGTGAAAGCACCAATTTGTAAGTCGCTCTGGATAAGAGCGTCTGCTAAATGACTTAAATGTAATGTAAATGTGCCTGTATGACCTCCCTACAACGCCTGGGCATGCTCCTGATGAGGTGGCGGATGGTCTCCTGAGGGATCTCCTCCCAGACCTGGACTAAAGCATCCATGGATGGAGCGAGACATGATGTCCCAGATGTGCTCAATTGGATTCAGGTCTGGGGAACGGGCGGGCCAGTCCATAGCATCAATGCCTTCCTTTTGCAGGAACTGCTGACAGACTCCAGCCACATGAGGTCTAGCATTGTCTTGTATTAGGAGGAACCCAGGGCCAACCGCACCAGCATATGGTCTCACAAGGGGTCTGAGGATCTCATCGGTACCTAATGGCAGTCAGGCTACCTCTGGCGAGTACATGGAGGGCTGCCACCACACACCATGACTGACCCACCGCCAAATCGGTCATGCTGGAGGATGTTGCAGGCAGCAGAACGTTCTCCACGTCGTCTCCAGACTGTCACGTCTGTCACATGTGCTCAGTGTGAACCTGCTTTCATCTGTGAAGAGCACAGGGCGCCAGTGGCGAATTTGCCCATCTTGGTGTTCTCTGGCAAATGCCAAATGTCCTGCACGGTGTTGGGCTGTAAGCACAACCCCCACCTGTGGACATCGGGCCCTCATACCACCCTCATGGAGTCTGTTTCTGACCGTTTGAGCAGACACATGCACATTTGTGGCCTGCTGGAGGTCATTTTGCAGGGCTCTAGTAGTGCTCCTCCTGCTTCTCCTTGCACAAAAGCGGAGGTAGCGGTCCTGCTGCTGGGTTGTTGCCCTCCTATGGTCTCCTCCACGTCTCCTGATGTACTGGCCTGTCTCCTGGTAGCGCCTCCATGCTCTGGACACTACGCTGACAGACACAGCAAACCTTCTTGCCACAGCTCGCATTGATGTGCCATCCTGGATGAGCTGCACTACCTGAGCCACGTGTGTGGGTTGTAGACTCCGTCTCATGCTACCACTAGAGTGAAAGCACCGCCAGCATTCAAAGTGACCAAAACATCAGCCAGGAAGCATAGGAACTGAGAAGTGTTTATCACCTGCAGAACCACTCCTTCATTGGGGGTGTCTTGCTAATTGCCTATAATTTCCACCTGTTATCTATTCCATTTGCACAACAGCATGTGAAATTTATTCTCAATCAGTGTTGCTTCCTAAGTGGACAGTTTGATTTCACAGAAGTGTGATTGACTTGCAGTTACATTGTGTTGTTTAAGTGTTCCCTTTATTTTTTTGAGCAGTATATATATATATATATATATATATATATA
The DNA here is from genome assembly GCF_034236695.1 of Oncorhynchus nerka. Lineage (NCBI taxonomy): Eukaryota > Metazoa > Chordata > Actinopteri > Salmoniformes > Salmonidae > Oncorhynchus > Oncorhynchus nerka. The sequence continues at coordinate 92,047,341 of NC_088419.1, read as the reverse complement.
TACAGTGGGGCAAAAAAGTATTTAGTCAGCAACCAATTGTATAAGTTCTCCCACTTCAAAAGATGAGAGAGGCCTGTAATTTCCATCATAGGTACACTTCAAATATGACAGACAAAATGAGGGAAAAAAATCCAGAAAATCACATTGTATGATTTTTAATGAATTTATTTGCAAATTATGGTGGAAAATAAGTATTTGGTCACCTACAAACAAGCAAGATTTTTTGTCTGTCATAGTTGAAGTGTACCTATGATGAAAATTACAGGCCTCTCTCATCTTTTTAAGTGGGAGAACTTGCACAATTGGTGGCTAACTAAATAATTTTTTGCCCCACTGTAGGGGGAAATCTGTCCTTAGGTCTGATGAGTCCAAATTTTAGATTTTTGGTTCCAACCGCTGTGTCTTTGTGAGTCTCAGAGTAGGTGAACGGATGATCTCCACATGTGTGGTTCCCACCGTGATGCATGGAGGAGGTGTGATGGTGCTTTGCTGGTGACACTGTCTGTGATGTATTTAGAATTCAAGGGACACTTAAGCAGCATGGCTACTACAGCATTCTGCAACGATACGCCATCCCATCTGGTTTACACTTAGTGTTTTTCAACAGGACAATCTCAAATCTAAAACATATTTGGCAAAATGTTAATATTTTACACACATATTCTGTCAATTTAGTGTTTTGTGTTCAATGACGTGTTACCAGGTGTGGAAGTTAGTGAAAAGGGGAGACTTGGTACAGTATGTTTCATCCAACTGTACCTGCATCCAAGTTTATAGAGAGCGGAACACAGGGTCATTAGTGCTCTCTCTGGTGGTGGAAGAAAATCCAAGGTCAATGAGAGACAGAGAGATGGAGAGAGAGAAAGAGGAAGAGAGGAAGAGAGAGAGAGAGAGAGAGAGAGAGAGAGAGAGAGAGAGAGAGGGAGAGAGGAAGAGAGAGAGGGACCCATCCGGTGACCTAAGAAGCATTCACAAGATGCTCAGCATGCTCTGCTCAAACCTAATGGTCCGAAACTAAACCACATGAATAACAACACTGGACATTATGGAACACAGAGTTTTTACTATTTCCTCCTGGAATATACAAGTTCTGAGGTCATCTGCCTTTGGACTAAAGAGCAGGAACCCAGACTTCACTAGATAAATCAGAAATACAGACATGGTTATCCTTCAAGAAACATGCTATAGAGGACAAGGCCCCACTGGTTGCCCTCTAGGTTACGGAGATCTGGTAGAGTCAAACAAGGACGGGACTCAGGGGGTATGCTAATTTGGTATAGATCAGATCAGACATAACCCACTCTTTTAAATGAATGAAAACAGGAGCATTTCACATCTGGTTAGAAATAAATAGATAAAGTATCTCAACAGATCAAAATGTCCTCCTTGTGCTACCTATATCCCCCCCACTAGAATCCCTATACTTTAACACAGACAGCTTCTCCATCCTAGAGGGGGGAATCAACCATTTCCAGGCCCAGGGACATGTACTAGTCTGTGGCGACCTAAATGTCAGAACTGGACCAGAACCTGACACTCAGCACACAGGGGGGATAAACACCTTTCTGAAGGTGACACCATTCCCTCACCAATATGCCCCCGTAAACACAACTACGACAAAACAATCATCAAAAACATATTACTAATCCTGTAGCCCTGTCACATGTTGGGTCTGTACATAGTCAATGGTTGTCTCCGAGGGGACTCTTACGGTAGGTACATCTATAGCTTATCTCTATGCAGTAGTACTGTAGACTACTTTATCACCGACCTCAACCCAGAGTCTCCCAGAGCGTTCACAGCCAGCCCACTGACACCCCTATCAGATCACAGCAAAATCACACTCTACTTGAACAGAGCAATACTTAACAATGAGGCCGAACAAACTGCACACTATTAAGAAATGCTGTAGATGGAAGGAAGGTAGTGTAGAAATTCACCAAAAAAACTATTGGCCAAAAACAAATCCAATCTCTCCTAAACCACCTTCTGGACAAAATCCCTTGCAATAGTGAAGGTGTTAACTTAGCAGTTGGAAGGATGAACAGTATGTTATACCTGTCATCTAACACGTCAAATTTAAATTTAAGCAGAACTCTTAAGAAAACTAACAAGAATGAGACATGTTTTTAATGAAGAATGCAAAAACCTAAGAAACAAATTGAGAAACCTATCCAACCAAAAACATAGAGACCCAGAAAACCTGGGTCTACACCTTCACTTTGGTGAATCACTAAAACAATACAGAAATACACTATGGAAAAAGAAGGAACAGCACATCAGGCATCAGCTCAATGTAAATGAAGAATCCATAGACTCTAACCACTTCTGGGAAATTTGGAACACACTAAACAAACAACAACACGAAGAGTTATCAATCCAAAACAGAGATGTGTGGATAAACCACTTCTCCAATCTTTTTGACTCTATAACAAAGAACCAACAGCAAAAACATATACAAGATAATTTACTAAATGTAGAATCAACTATTAACCTCTTGATGCTACCCATTCCGGATCCGGGATCGTGACTACGGCTCAAGCTCATTACCATAACGCAAAATGCAAAAAAATATTCTTAGAAATATTTAACCTCCACACATTAACAAGTCCAATAGCTCAAATGAAAGATAAACACCTTGTTCATCTACCCAGCAAGTCAGATTTCTAAAATGTTTTACGGCGAAAACATAGCACATATTTATATTAGATCACCACCGAAACAAAAGACAAGCGGCAGCCATTTTGTCACAGAAAATATAAAATGTAAAAGTAGGATTAAAAAATAAATAATTCACTAACCTTTTGAAAATCTTCATCAGATGACAGTAATATTACATGTTACACAGTACATTCAATTTTTTTTCAATAATATGCCATTTATATCCATAAATCTCTGTTTACAATGACGACATTTCAAAAAATGCTACTCAAATGTCCGGAGAAATTATGATAGCTCCGACAGATAACGTCAGATAACAAGCAATAAACATGACTAAATATACATGTTCTACATATAGTTACAAAGATACACTTCTTCTTAATGCAACAGCTGTGTTACATTTATTTTTAACGTTACAGAAATAGTTCACTGGGCTATACAATGAGACGGCGCTCAGATATTAGCAGTATGTCTCCTCTACGTTTGGAGTCCACAGAAACCCAAAATAACCACATAAATATTCCCTTACCTTTGATGTTCTTCGATCAGAAGACGTAGAAGGAGTCATACTTACCCAATACATCGTTTGGTTTCACGTTGTGTGTCTCTGTATTAGCATATGCTAACAGCTTCAGCTGAAATGCACCCAAAATGACTTCTGGTCCCGCACTCTTGCGCATCAAAACTTCGAAATTAAATACTACCAGACTACCAGAACCCACTGGATTACATTGGATGAACTACAGGACAAAATACAAAGCCTCCAACCTAAAAAGGCCAGAGTTGTTGATTGTATCAAAAACAAAATCATAAAATATACAGACCACAAATTCAAATGGGCTATTTTTAAACTCTTCGACATTATCCTCAGCTCTGGCATCTTCCCCGACATTTGGAACCAAGGTCTGATCACCCCAATCCACAGAAGTGGAGATAAAATTTTCCGCAATAATTACAGTTCAATCTGGGTCAACAGCAATCTTGGGAAAATCCTCTGCAGTAGAGTCCTCAGTGAAAACAATGTCCTGAGCAAATGTCAAATTGGCTTCATACCAAAACACCATATGACAGCGTGTACACCCTGCACACCTAATTGGCAAACAAACAAACCGAAAATAAAGTTTTCTCATGTTTTGTTGAGTTCCAAAAAGCTTTTGACTTAAGGGTCTGCTATACAAATTAATGGAAAGTGGTGTTAGGGGAAAAACACACGACATTATAAAATCTATGTACACAAACAACAGGTCTGCAGTTAAAATTGGCAATAAACAAACATATTTCTATCCTCAGGGCCCGAGGGTGAGACAGGGATGCTGCTTAAGGCCCACCCTCTTCAACATTTATATCAATAAATTGGCGAGGGCACAAGAACAGTCTGCAGCACCCAGCCTCACCTTACTGGACTCAGAAATCAAATGTCTACTGTTTGCTGATGATCTGGTGCTTCTGTCCCCAACCAAGGAGGGCCTACAGCAACACCTAGATCTTCTGCACAGATTTAGTCAGACCTGGGCCCTGACAGTGAATCTCAGTAAGACAATGTGTTATGTGTTGCAAAAAAAGCCAAGACAACAAATACAAATTATATCTAGACACCGTTGCCCTAGAGCAAGGGTGTCAAACTCATTCCATGGAGTGCCTAGAGTCTGCTGGTTTCTCCTTTCAATTAAGACCTAGACAACCAGATGAGGGGAGTTCTTTACTATTCTGTGACCTTGATTTATCAATCAAGTACAAGGCAGGAACAAAAACCTGCAGACACTCGGCCCTCCGTGGAACAAGTTGGACACGTGCTCTAGAGCACACAAATAATTATTCCTACCTCGGCCTAAACATCAGCGCCACAAGTATCTTTCACAAGGCTGTGAACAATCTGAGACAAGGCAAGAAGGGCCTTCCACGCCATCAAAAGGAACATAAAACTCGTCATCCCAATTAGGATCTGGCTAATAATTATTCAATGCTTCAATCAGTTATAGAACCCATTGTGAGGGATAGGTTCCACTCACCATCCAAGAATTCACAAAATGAGACAATTGTCCCAATTGAGACTCTGCATGCAGAATTCTGCAAAAAATATACTTAGTGTACAACTCAAAACAACCAAACAATGCAGGCAGTGTTAGGACTATACTCGCTAGTTATCAACATCTAGAAAATAGCTGTTAAGTTATACAACCACTTAAAAGGACACAACACATTCCACCACAAAGTCCCCTCAGCCAGCTCTGTTCACAAACACAAACAGACCCTACAGAGCCCCAGGACAGCGACACAATTAGACCCAACCAAATTATGAGAAAGCAAAAAGATAACTGTTAGACATACTGGAAAGAATTAACAAACCCCCCAAAAATAGCAAATTGAAATTCTATCTTGCCCTAAACAGAGAGTTCGCCATAGGCAGACCTAGCTCTAAAGAGAAGAGAGGCTATGTGCACACTACTCACAACATTAGGTAGAAACTCAGCTGCACTTCCTAATCTCCTGCCAAATGTATGACCATATTAGAGACACATATTTCCCACAGATCACACGGACCCACAAAGAAAACAAATCAAACATTGATAACTCCGTATTATTTGTTAGGGGAAATAACGCAGTGTGCCAACCCAGCAGCAAAGATGTGTGGCCCGTTGCCATGAGAAAAGAGCAACCAGTGGAACACAAACAACATTGTAAATAGCACCATTATTTATCTGTCTATTTATCATCCCCTACTATTCATACTACAACTATTTGAACAGGGCTAAAACACGTAGCTGATAATATAGAATAATAACTCTCTCTCTCTCAAATTCAAACTCAAAATCAAATTCAAGCTGCTTTATTGGCATGAAAAACATTGTGTCAATATTGCCAAAGCAACAATGTATACAATATACATTGTAATTAAATTATAAACAATAATAAATAATAATATAAATTGGTAGTAAATTAAATGTAAAAATTAAATACATTATAAAATTATAACAATAAAATGGTAACAGTCAATGGTAACAGTCAATGGTAGCATGTTATGTAAGAAATATAAAAATATAAATATGGAAAATGAAACTATAACTAACTTATAACTAAATAACGGTCATCTTCACCATTACATCAGTACTACAACTACTATCTGTAACGCTCCAAGAGTGAATGGGTGTGGAGTCAGGCACAGAGAGCAGAGGATTCGGGAAAAACACGCTTTAATGTCCAACCGAAAACGTACAATGGGTAACGCCGAACACAGACGCAATACACTCCACCCAAGTACACACTGGTATCTCACCGGACAGCAGAAACAATAATCAAGAACACCTCTTGAACAAGCACAAACATGGGCGGGCTAACCGAATCTAAATAACCCCAACCCAAAAACCCCAACAAGGAACAGGTGAAAACAATTAGACAAAACCAAACGAAAAGGGGAAAAGGCTCGGTGGCAGCTAGTAGACCGCCGAGCGCCACCCAAACAGGAAGGGGATCCACCTTCAGTGGCAGCTAGTAGACCACCGAGCGCCACCCAAACAGGAAGTGGAGCCACCTTTGGTGGCAGCTAGTAGACCGCCGAGCGCCACCCAAACAGGAAGGGGAGCCACCTTCAGTGGCAGCTAGTAGACCGGCGACGACGACCGCCGAGCGCCACCCGAACATGAAGTGGAGCCACCTTCGGTGGCAGCTAGTAGACCGCCGAGCTCCACCCGAACAGGAAGTGGAGCCACCTTTGGTGGCAGCTAGTAGACCACCGAGCTCCACCCGAACAGGAAGTGGAGCCACCTTCAGTGGCAGCTAGTAGACCGGCGACGACGACCGCCGAGCGCCACCCGAACAGGAAGTGGAGCCACCTTCGGTGGCAGCTAGTAGACCGCCGAGCACCACCCGAACAGGAAGGGGAGCCACCTGCAGTGGCAGCTAGTAGAACGGCGACGACGACCGCCGAGCGCCACCCGAACAGGAAGTGGAGCCACCTGCAGTGGCAGCTAGTGGACCGGTGATGACGACCGCCGAGCGCCACCCGAACAGGAAGGGGAGCCACCTTCAGTGATATTCGTGACACTATCATCATTACCACTACTACTACCACCACCATCACTAAACTTCTATCATTACCATTACCACCATTACCACTACTATTTGGAATGATAAACAACAATAATAATAGTAATAACAATAATAGTAATAATAAGTAAGTTACTGCTTACTATGCACATGTTATTATTCAGTGTCCCTCAGGCTATGGCAGGAAAATACATATTTGGGTTTAACAAGTTAAAATTTGGAATAAATATAGTCATTTCTGTGAGTAATGAATCTCTTTGTGATGAATATTTCTCACTGTAAAGGAAAGTGCATCTCTGTCTCTACCTCCCCTGACTTGCAATGACCACATACACACTCCTCTTTGGATAGCCATGTCTTTTTATGCCTGTTTCTATTGCTAATCGGTGGTCACTCAGCCTGTACTTGGTAAGGATCTGTCTCTGCTTTGTATCTCTGACAGAGTAGAGATAACGAGCCAATTCATATTCTCTATTTAGGGTCAGATAGCAATTTGGTCGGCTTTGGGATTTTGTTTTGTTTTTTCCAATGTTGTAAATATGAGTTCTTTGATTGGTTCATGATTTTGTTTATTGGACCTCTTTCTTTTGAAGCAGTGCTGGTGTCAGCTTGGTTGGTGTGGTCCAACACCAGCTGACTGCGAGGGCTCGTTTCTGGTGTCAGCTTGGTTGGTGTGGTCCAACACCAGCTGACTGCGAGGGCTCGTTTCTGGTGTCAGCTTGGTTGGTGTGGTCCAACACCAGCTGACTGCGAGGGCTCGTTTCTGGTGTCAGCTTGGTTAGTGAGGTGCAACACCAGCTGACTGAGAGGGCTCGTTTCTGGTGTCAGCTTGGTTGGTGAGGTCCAACACCAGCTGACTGCGAGGGCTCGTTTCTGGTGTCAGCTTGGTTGGTGTGGTCCAACACCAGCTGACTGCGAGGGCTCGTTTCTGGTGTCAGCTTGGTTGGTGTGGTCCAACACCAGCTGACTGCGAGGGCTCGTTTCTGGTGTCAGCTTGGTTGGTGTGGTCCAACACCAGCTGACTGCGAGGGCTCGTTTCTGGTGTCAGCTTGGTTGGTGAGGTGCAACACCAGCTGACTGCGAGGGCTCGTTTCTGGTGTCAGCTTGGTTGGTGAGGTCCAACACCAGCTGACTGAGAGGGCTCGTTTCTGGGCTCAGCTTGGTTGGTGAGGTCCAACACCAGCTGACTGAGAGGGCTCGTTTCTGGGCTCAGCACTTTGTAACAGATCTCTTCGTCGTCTGACGACCAGTATGAAATATCGGACCAATGTGGTAAGTGTGGTAAGTCTCCATGTTAATTTATTAACTGAACACACAAAAACAAAATAACAAAGTGAATGGAAGAAACGAAACAGTTCTGCAAGGTGACATACACTAAACAGAAAAGAACTACCCACAAATCATAGTGGGAACACAGGCTACCTAAGTATGGTTCTCAATCAGAGACAACGATTGACAGCTGCCTCTGATTGGGAACCATACCAGGCCAAAAGCAGAAATACAAAACATAGAACAAAAACATCAAATGCCCACCCCAACTCACGCCCTGACCAAGCTAAAACAGAGCCATAAAAAGGAACTAAGGTCAGGACGTGAAACTCTTGGGTTTGAATAGCTTTAAATTGCAGACTTGAATTTGGACTTGAATTTAGATATAGCCAACATTTTTATGATCTTTTCTGTATTTTCATTATTACTGGAAAGCGAAAACGGCCCAATTCTGCCCTACAATGCATTAGTTGGTGTATTTCTCTGGACTTGTAGAATTTTCCGACAGAATTCTGCAGGTAGGGCTTCAATTGGATGTTTGTCCCACATTTTAAAGTCCAGTTTATTTGTATTTATTTTTATATAACCTTTATTTAACCAGGTAGACATTTACAATTGTGACCTGGCCAAGATAAAGCAAAGCAGTTCGACACATACAACAACACAGAGTTACACATGGAGTAAAACAAACATACAGTCAATAATACAGTAGAAAAATAAGTCTATATAAGATGTGAGCAAATTTGGTCCAAAATCTAATTGGGATGTTGATTTGGAATCATTTCATTTTTATTGCATACAATGCTCTGCGGGCTTTTTCTTTGAGTGCATTCACTGCCATATTAAAGTTTCCCGATGCAGATATGGTCAGGCCAAGGTAGGTGTAATTTTTAGTGTGTTCAATTATGGTGTTGTTCAGGGTGAATTTATATTTGTGCTTCTGGCATCTGTTTTTTTTTTTAAATCATGATTTTAGTTTTTGGGAAATTTACTGCCAGGGCCCAATTATGGCAATATTGCTCTAGAATATTAAGGATCTGTTGAAGACCCTCTTTGGTTGGTGATAGAAGTACCAAGTCATCAGCATATAGCAGGTATTTCACCTCTGTGTCAAATAGTGTGAGTCCTGGGGCTGGAGAATGGTCTGCTAACATGTCTGCTAATTCCTTGATATAAATGTTGAAAAGATTTGGACTCAAACTGCAGCCTTGTCTCACACCTCGACGTTGTGAAAATAATTATGTTCTTTGGGTTTTGATTTTTATTGCACACTTGTGCATACACCTTACCACCATGCCCACTTTTGAGAATTTTGTAGAATAGCCCTTCGTGCCAAATAGAATCAAATGCTTTTTTAAGTCAATAAAGCAAGCCAAGATTTTGCCCTCTTTTTTTGGGGTGGACGTGTTTAATAATTAGTGTGTGTGTAAGGTGTATATATTGTCAGTAGTGAGATGGTGTTTATTATTGGGGTCTGATTTGTCACCACTTTTGTGGATTAGGGAGATGAGCCCCTGGATCCAGACATCAGGGAAGCAGCCATGTTGAACAATTTAAGCTCAGCATTTTGCAACTCAGGTGTGCTGTTTTTCAGCATTTAATTTCTGATGTTATCTAGACCACAAGCCTTCTTTGATTTTATAGATTTGAGCCTTCCATTTAGTTCTTGTTGGGTTATTGGGTAATGTAATGGATTTTGGTTGTTTTTAATGACTGATTCAAGGATGTTCCAATTTCTTTTTGTGGGATGTTTTTGTATAGATTATCAAAATAAGTTTTCCAAATTCCTACATCTTGTACAGCTAATTCTTGTGGCTTTGTCGTGCTTATATTGTTCCACATGTCCCAGAACTAATTTTGGTCAATTGCGTTTTCAATTTCATCTGTCTTATTGGCATAATTCAATTTCTTGCGTTAAAGTGTATGTTTATACTGTTTCAGAGTTTCAACATTTTCATAGCGTAGCTCTGGGTTGTTTTGCTGCTTATGTTTTTCATTTGACATGTGTCTTATGTGTTTTCTAATTGTTTTACATTCATTATCAAACCATTTTTCAGAAACATTTGTTTTTTGGTTTCTGATGTTGCATTTCTTTGGTTTTCTCAAATTTGCTTTCGATGCTTATTTTTGGAATATGCAGTTGATGTTTTGAGTAACTGAATTGACACCATCTTTATTGTTTTGGTATTGTGAGTTATTGAAAAACTGTATTAGAGTTCATCATTTCATTTGAGTTCAATGTTTCAATGAATATCTCTGCACTTTTTGGAGCTAATCTGTACGATTGGTTTATGCTGTGGAGTTTATTGAGCTGTTTTTTTAATGAATATTGCCGGTGTATTTCTTCATAAACAAGTTGACCTGACTGTGATCTGACAATGGTGTCTGTGGTCTGACAGTGAATGCACTAATGGAGGAGGGGTCAATGTCAGTGATGGCATAATAGACTACACTTGTCCCAAGAGCTGAGCAGTAAGTAAACTGACCTAAAGAGTCCCCTCTGATTCTGCCATTAAGCATGTACAGGCCTAAGTAAACTGACCTAAAGAGTCCCCTCTGATTCTGCCATTAAGCATGTACAGGCCTAAGTAAACTGACCTAAAGAGTCCCCTCTGATTCTGCCATTAAGCATGTACAGGCCTAAGTAAACTGACCTAAAGAGTCCCCTCTGATTCTGCCATTAAGCATGTACAGGCCCAAGGCTTGAAAGAGATGCACTAAACTCCTTCCCCTTTTTGTTCAGTATTTGGTCAGGACTGTTTCTATATTTTTTTTATAATAGGGCTACTGTACAAGGAGGGGTGTCCAAAATTGTGGTGGTTACCTCCCTCATCAGAGAAGTCAGGCTCAGAACCTGTTCTCACATTGGAATCTCCACAAAGAAGCACTTTACCTCTCTGTCTGAAATGTAATGATTTCTGTATGGAGATTGTAAAAAAAAAACTGATCCTCATAATATGATGAATCTGAAGGAGGAGCATAAGCAGCACATATGTATACATCCGTGTGACAATAGATTGTACCTTTGTTAAGTTTGAGCCAAATGTGACTGGTACCTTTTTTTCATTTCATTCAGTGCTAAGTCCTGCTTATGCAAAAATGATGATTCCACTTTAGTCTCAGCCCTGTTTAACATGTTTTATGTTTGATTGATGGTAGTTATCTATGTTTCCACGACAATAGGTTTCCAGTAGGATTATGATGTCCTGTCCCTTGATGTTTTTAATCCATTCTGGATTTGTTGTTTTATTAACCAGAATGTGAAGAGTTTAGGTCCTGGATATTCCAAGAGCTGATAGTTAATGATCTCTTTTATAATAAGTGATATTCACTGGTTTGAGTAAAGTACATTGAAAGAAAACAAATAAAATATATATACATATACATATACATACATACATACATA
>NC_088419.1:92023461-92030961 GCF_034236695.1 Oncorhynchus nerka | reverse complement strand
AATACAGGAATAATATTGAATCCTGCTATGCCATCTCTAATGCCCGACGGACGTGGAGGGCTTGCAAACTATCATGGATTACAAAGTGAAACCCAGCCGTGAGCTGTCAATGACGTGGGGCCTACCAGATGAGCTAGAAGCCTTCCATCCTCGATTCTGAACCCATGCATGAGAGCACCAGCTGCTCCAGACAACTGTGCGATCAGGGTTTCCGTAGCCGGTGTGAGTAAAACAGTTAAACTGGTTAACATTCGCAAGGCTGCCTGGCCAGATGGAACACCAGGTTGTGTAGTCAGAGCATGCGCTGACCAGCAATTATTATCGCCCCGTAGCACTCACATCTATAGCCATGAAATGCTTTGAAAGGTTGGTCATCAACAGAACACTTCCTGCAACTGGATCCTGGACTTCCTGATGGGCCACCCCCAGGCAGTGTGGGTGGGCAAAAACAGATCCACTGCACTGACCATGAACACGGGTGGCCCCTCAGAGGTGTGTGCTTAGTCCCCTCATGTACTCCCTGTTCATCCACAACAGTATGACCGTCATAGAGTTTGCTGACGACACAACGGTGACTGGTCACAGACGACGATGAGGCAGCTTACAGGGAGGAGGTTAGAGACTTGGTAGCGTGGTGCCAGGACAACAACCTCTTCCTCAATGTCAGCAAGACAAAGGAGTTGATGGTAGACTACAGGAAATGGAGGCCCAAACACACCCCCGTTGTACATCAACAAGGCTGTTTAGAAGCCTTTCTGTGACATTGGGTGCTGTAGGTGTCCTGGAGGGAGGTAGTTTGTAATGCTTTGGGCAGACCACACCACCCTCTGGAGAGCCTTGCAGTTGCGGGCTGTGCAGTTGCCGTACCAGCCGGTGATACAGCCCAACAGAATGCTTTCAAATGTGCATCTGTAAAAGTTTGTGAGAGTTTTAGGTGACAAGCCAAATTTCTTTAACCTCCTGAGGTTGAAGAGGCTCTGTTGCGCCTTCTTTACCACACTGTCTGTGTAGGTGGTCCATTTCAGTTTGTCAGTGATGTGTACGCCAAGAAACTTGAAGTTTTCCACCTTCTCCACTGCGGTCCCATCGATGTAGATAGAGGGGTGCACCCTCTACTGTTTCCTGAAGTCCACGATCATCTCCTTTGTTTTCCAGGCGCCACACTCCCAGAGCCCTCACCTCCTCCCTGTTGGATCGTCATCATTGGTAATCAAGACCACTACTGTTGTGTCGTCTGAAAACTTGAGTTGGAGGCGTGCTTGGCCACGCAGTCATGGGTAAACAGGGAATACAGGAGGGGGCTGAGCACACCTTGTGGGGCCCCAGTGTTGAGGATCGGTGGGATGGAGATGATGTTTCCTACCTTCACCACCTGGGGGCGGCCCGTCAGGAAGTCTAGGACCCAGTTGCACAGGGCGGGGTTCAGACCCAGGGCCTCGAGCTTAATGATGAACTTGGACGGTACTATGTTGTTAAATGCTGAGCTATAGTCAATAAACACCATTCTTACATCTTCTTATTCCTCTTGTCTAGATGGGATTAGGCAGTGTGCAGAGTGATGGCGATTGCATTGTCTGTGGATCTATTGGGGCGGTAAGCAAATTGAAGTGGGTCTAGGGTGGCAGGTAAGGTAGAGGTGATATGATCCTTGACTAGTCTCTCAAAGCACTTCAGGATGACAGAGGTGAGTGCTACGGGGCGATAGTCATTCAGTTCAATTACCTTTGCCTTCTTGGGTACAGGAACAATGGAGGCCATCTTGAAGCATGTGTGGACAGCAGACTTCTATACAAGGTGGTGTCAGAGGAATGCCCAAAACATTTTAAAAGACTTCAACTGCCCAAGCCATAGACTGTTCTCTTTGCTACCACAAGTCTGGAATATGATCCTGAACAGCTTCTACACCGAAGCCATAAGACTGCTAAACAAGACTGCTAAATAGATAACCAAATGGATACTCAGGACTATGTACATTGACCCTTTTTGCACTAACTCTCTTGCACTGACTGTATGCACACACACTAGACTTTAACAACACAGTCACACATATTTACACCGACACCCCAACACACACACACACAATACCCTACCAATGCCCACACACACATAGCATGGGCACACATGCAAACTGACTCCACAAAAACACACACTCGCACAAGCACGCACGCCGACACAGCCACAGACACAGCCACAGACACAGCCACAGACACAGACACAGACACAGACACAGACACAGACACAGACACGTAAGCCTCATTATTAGTGGACCTGAAATAAGGAGACATTTGTGTTTTGTAAAGTAATTACACAGAGACTGAGTGTTAATTAATTTCATATCCAGAAACCCATTAAGACTTTATAAATAAGTTAGGGCCAGTAGAACTGAGAAGACTACTACAGCAACACTACAGTAGTCTATTTTGTTTTCCTTCTGGTAATGAACTTGAGTGATTCACTGAGAACCCAACCAGTTACTGTCACAGCATGACAACAGAGCCCACTGCTGCCTGGGTTATGATATCAACTATTAGCAGCAGGATGAAACAGAAACAGAGTTACAGTACTTATTCCTTCATCTGAATGGACTCAATGACTCGTTCGCCTCCTCACAACCTTGGGTAAATAAGCCTGAGAAAGTACCCTGAAGAAGTAGCCTGAAGAAGTAACCTGAAGAAGTAGCCTCGAGAAGTAACCTGAAGAAGTAGCCTGAAGAAGTAGTCTGAAGAAGTAGCCTCAAGAAGTAACCTGAAGAAGTAACCTGAAAAAGTAGCCTGACGAAGTAACCTGAAGAAGTAGCCTGAAGAAGTAACCTAAAGAATGAGCCTGAAGAAGTAGCCTGAAGAAGTAACCTGAAGAAGTAGCCTGAAGAAGTAGCCTCAAGAAATAACCTGAAGAAGTAACCTGAAGAAGTAGCCTGAAGAAGTAGCCTGAAGAAGTAGCCTGAAGAAGTAACCTGAAGAAGTAACCTGAAGAAGGAGCCTGAAGAAGGAGCCTGAAGAAGTAACCTGAAGAAGTAACCTGAAAAAGTAGCCTGACGAAGTAGCCTGAAGAAGTAACCTGAAGAAGTAGCCTGAAGAAGTAACCTAAAGAATGAGCCTGAAGAAGTAGCCTGAAGAAGTAACCTGAAGAAGTAGCCTGAAGAAGTAGCCTCAAGAAATAACCTGAAGAAGTAACCTGAAGAAGTAGCCTGAAGAAGTAGCCTGAAGAAGTAACCTGAAGAAATAGCCTGAAGAAGTAACCTGAAGAAGGAGCCTGAAGAAGTAGCCTGAAGAAGTAACCTGAAGAAGTAGCCTGAAGAAGTAGCCTGAAGAAGTAGCCTGAAGAAGTAACTTGAAGAAGTAGCCTGAAGAAGTAACCTGAAGAAGTAGCCTGAAGAAGTAGCCTCAAGAAGTAACCTGAAGAAGTAGCCTGAAGAAGGAGCCTGAAGAAGTAACCTTAAGAAGTAGCCTGAAGAAGTAGCCTCAAGAAGTAACCTGAAGAAGTAGCCTGAAGAAGTAGCCTGAAGAAGGAGCCTGAAGAAGTAGCCTGAAGAAGGAGCCTGAAGAAGTAGCCTGAAGAAGTAACCTGAAGAAGTAACCTGAAGAAGTAGCCTGAAGAAGTAGCCTGAAGAAGTAACCTGAAGAAGTAGCCTGAAGAAGTAACCTGAGGAAGTTACCTGAGGAAGTAGCCTAAAGAAGTAGCCTGAAGAAGGAGCCTGAAGAAGGAGCCTGAAGAAGGAGCCTGAAGAAGGAGCCTGAGGAAGTACACAAGGTAGGGTGCCGTTCTCGGTAAGAAATCAAGGCCTTTCTGGCGACATGGACTCCCATTGGGCATGCGGTAGAACGACCTGAAATTTGAACTGCCTCCCAGAACCAACTTTTCTGGTTGTAAACAGCCTTTAGGGCATCAATATGAGTCAGAAACATTAATTAAGGTGTGCCCCCCTCCCAGCTGCCATGTCTTGTGGATGAACGCGCGCACACTTGCCCCGGCATAGGAGTAAAAACGGGCTTCCATAACTTTGGTGCAAACTTCTTATACATTCAACTGTATCGTGCAAGATGGAAAGGAGTGGATTACATACAACAAACATATGACATGATGGCTGTGACTGGTGTGTGGTGACTAGCTAGCTAACTATGATACCTTGATGGTGACTAGCTAGCTAACTATGATACCTTGATGGTGACTAGCTAGCTAACTATGATACCTTGATGGCGACTAGCTAGCTAACTATGATACCTTGATTCTGTGATGTAGCTAGCTAACTATGATACCTTGATGGTGACTAGCTAGCTAACTATGATACCTTGATGGCGACTAGCTAGCTAACTATGATACCTTGATGGCGACTAGCTAGCTAACTATGATACCTTGATGGCGACTAGCTAGCTAACTATGATACCTTGATGGCGACTAGCTAGCTAACTATGATACCTTGATTCTGTGATGTAGCTAGCTAACTATGATACCTTGATGGCGACTAGCTAGCTAACTATGATACCTTGATGGCGACTAGCTAGCTAACTATGATACCTTGATGGTGACTAGCTAGCTAACTATGATACCTTGATTCTGTGATGTAACTAGCTAAATGCATAGCCTCTCCATAATGTGTAATGTTTTGTAATGTCATAGAGAGTAAGATCATTTGCTTAGGTAACATTGCACCTGATGTTAAGTTTTGATGAGATGTAATGTTAGCCTGCTTGCTAACTTATCTAAAATGTTTAAACTCGAACTGGCTAGCTAAGATTGATCCCTGTTAGCTAATGTTAGCTGACAGGGACAGTACAAAAACAAATAATCAAATGATTATTTCTCTTCGTAGCAAAATGTCCAGAGCTGGGATGGTTGTCTCTAAGTTTGAATCCGGAGTCGTTTTTGTGTACCAGTTCATAAACCATGTGCTATAGAATCGGTAGGTCGAAAAATCTCTTCCCAACTATTTTGCAATCTATATGGCAACACTCAAATGTTTTGGTCCTTAAAACTTCTTATGGTCAGGTGGGACGGTAGCGTCCCACCTGGCCAACATCCGGTGAAATTGTATTATAAATATTTAACTTTTATAAATATTTAACTTTCATAAAATCACAAGTGTAATACATCAATTACGAATTATCTTTGAAAGACAGGGTCCTGAAAAAGGGAAGTTTATTTTTTTGCTGAGTTTATTTATGAAGTTTATTTATTTTTATCAATTAGTATATTTGAGTTTTAACCATACTATTTGTTGTTGAAAATTGTCAAAAAACTATGTTTAATTTGACTCTATAGGCTACTGAATGATTCAAAGCTTCCTCCTAGAGGAAGTCAGTAGCTCCAGAGGGGGAAGAGAAGAGTGCAATCTTCCTGCATCTCACATCTGCCTGTATTTATTGAACTCTGCCTGCTGGACCAATGGGTTGAGGCAAACTCTGTCATATCAGGGCTGTCATGCACTCCACCCCTCCTTCCACCCGACTACACCTGTCCATAACCTGTAATACATTACATAGATGGAAGGGACATCATCACCCCACTTGGAGACTTGAAGAGAGAACCTCCCCCAGAGATCTGTGCATGTCAGTGTTTGGTTATAGAGCCAAATACTTAGAATAGACCATCGAAGTAGTATAGAATGTCATGCTAGTTCTGGGACAGCTGAAGTTGTACCAATAATTGGTATGCTCCTTGTTCTACCTGTGGTTATACTCTATACACAACATATGTTAATTTGCTAGGTATAGTGTAGGCATACTGTCAAATCAATATGATCGCCTATTGACAGTAGAAAATGTTTTGACTTTGTAACACAAACACAGACCGATTTTTTTGAGGGGGGAGATTTGATAAATGTATTCACACTCAAGCTGACCTTTTTTTTTTTACAGTGTCCACATGTAACCTACACCTGTAAGGATATTAGTTCTGAGATTTTTCCCTCAGGAAAGTTCTAACAGTGGACATAAGGAGAAACGAGCTAGCTAGTTATATATTATTAGTTATATATTAGCTGGTTATATATTATATTATTATTATTATTATTATTACTATATATTATATTATTATATTATATATTATCTAGTTATATAGTATTGTGTTGTCAGCTGAGCAAACTGAAGGCAATGCATTCAACGTGCAGTTGTTAATATCATTTCCACGGTAACATGTCTTTACATGACGCGATAGAACTTCAAGTTGTTAGATATTTTCATAGCAAAGTGTTTTAGAATGAGAGTCACATGAAACACATTCCAAACACTGGGACGTCTTGCTCTCTTGGCCTCTGTGATTTGACAGAGAAATATCAGCTAGCTAGATAAGCAAGCTAGCTGTAACTATCCCCAAGCTGTGCTAGCTAGATAGCTGCTTTCAGGTTGGCTAAACACAAGGTCAGCGCAGGCTTTAGCCTAAACACACAACTGAATTAGCAGATCATCTTGACATAGCGAGTCAGTCAGCCGGGGGAGAAGTGCTCAAAACTGTGCTTCTCTCCACAGCAAAGCTAGCTTAGCTTACCTCGCTGTCACTAAGTTACTCACTACCACCCTTTTTTGTTTGTTGTGATTGAATGGCAAAGATACACCCACATTAAACCACACCCACACTAAACCACACCCACATTAAACCCCACCCACACTAAACCACACCCACGTTAAACCACACCCACGTTAAACCACACCAAAATTAAACCACACCCACGTTAAACCACACCCACATTAAACCACACCCACGTTAAACCACACCCACGTTAATCCACGCCCCCCGCCCCAATGACAACCCTCGTTGGAGCTTCAGTTCTTAATAAGCACATCTGGAAGCGGTGAGAGCAGTTCACCTTTAATTATCCTACTGGTTGGCTGCTGATAGCATCAACAAACACTGTGTGTGTCACTTTATATATATATTTTGTATGTCACATGTACAAGTACAGTGAAATGCATTTTCCTGCAAACTCAAAACCCGAAGCAAAATCGTTTGTCAGAACTTGCAAAAACAGCGGCCATCCAGCCCTGCGCCATCTTATTTCCATGTGCCAATGCGTGTGTGTGTGTGTGTTTGTGTGTGCGTGTGAATGTGTGCGTGTGTGCGTGCGTGTGTGTGTGCGTGTGTGTGTGTGTGTGTGTGTGTGTGTGTGTGTGTGCGTGTGCGTGTGCGTGTGTGTGTGAGAGTGTGTGTGTGTGAGAGTGTGTGTGTATGTGTGCGTGTGTGTAGTGTGTGTATGTGTGTGTGTGTGTACGTGTGTACGTGTGTGTGTGTGTACGTGTGTACGTGTGTGTGTGTGTGTGTGTGTGTGTGTGTGTGTGTGTGTGTGTGTGTGTGTGCGTATGCGTGCGCGTGCGCGTGTGCGTGTATGTGTGTGTGTGTGTGTGAAGAAGATGAATGGCAGATCAGAAACACAAGCAGCATGCTAGCTGCTGATCACAGCACCACACCGGGCCTCTTTAAAATACAATAACGCCGCTCACAAAATTATCTAATGCATTCATACACATGGAGACCATTTCTCCTGGTCAGCCTGACCATGCATGTGTT
>NC_088419.1:91935961-92018461 GCF_034236695.1 Oncorhynchus nerka | reverse complement strand
AAAACCTAATGGGGCTCAGTGGTTTCGCTCCGGGCCTTCAGACTGCTGCTGTTGAAAATGAGCATTTAACCACAGTCAAAGTAATTGAAAAAATGACAAGCTGTAGTGTATACACATGAAACACATCGCAGCGGAGCCACGCCACGTACAGTAGCTACAGGACCACAGGCCTCAAAATATTCTGATTAGTGCCATCTACGGATTGTTGGTTGTCTCTCTTATCCCTACTTTAAAATGCGGCCCGAATGGCATCCTATTCCCTTTGTAGTGCACTACTTTTCACCCGGGCCAATAGGGCTCTGGTCTAAAGTAGTGCACTATAAAGCAAATAGGGTGCCATTTGGGCCGCATCCTTAATAAAGAGTGGTGGTGACTGGGTATGGGGGAGATGAGATAAGGGCACTTAATGAGAAAATAAACCTGGATTTCAGTAGGGTCAGTTAGAGGGAATACTGAAAGGCAGTGTGGCATATCATGTTATTGGGCTACGTCTCAAACAGCACCCTGTTCCCTATATAACGCAGGGCTCTGGTTAAAAGTAGTGCACTTTACATGGAATTAGGATGCCATTTGGGACGCACAGGTGAGTAGAACACTGCTTGTTGACATGACCTCGAGTCAAAGGGCAATCTTCTCAGGGATGATGTCCTAAACTGAAACAAGGAGTACTGTGAGATTTTCTAATGCTTTTAACTTTGCTCATAGCTCCACCTGCTTGTCATGGTCTGATACTGTACTGGCTTGTAGCCTGCTTCACATCTTCAGCTATTCCTCTGTCCAGCACAGCTGTTATCTGAGATAGTACTGAGCAGTGGTCATAGATTGGATGATAGAACACAAACACGTCTATTTACAAAATGCTACTGTTTTCATTTTTAAATGCTTCTTCTCTTCAATAATGTCAGAATAGAGGGTTAGAACATAGAGAGTTAGACCATGGAGAGTTTGAATATAGAGGGTTAGAATATATAGGGTAAATAATATAGAGAGCTAGAATATAGAGATATAGAGTTAGAATATAGAGAGTTAGAATATAGAGAGTGAAGATAGTTAGAATATGGAGAGTTAGAATATAGGGAGTGAGAATATAGAGAGTTAGAATATAGCGAGTAAAGATAGTTAGAATATGGAGAGTTAGAATATAGGGAGTGAGAATATGGGGAATTAGAAAATAGAGAGTTAAAACATAGACGGTAAGAATATAGAGAAATACAATAGAGAGAATTAGAATATAGATAGTTAGAATATCGAGAGTTAGAATAGAGAGAGTAAGAATATAGAAAGTTCGAATATAGAGAAAATAGAGAATTAGATAATGAGATTTAACAATATACAGAATACGAAGAGTTAGAATATAGACTTTGAAAATAAAGAGGTAGTATATAGAGGTTCAGAGTATTCAGAGTTAGAATATAGATAGTTAGAATACAGAGGGTTGGAATATTGAGGTTTAGAATATGGATAGTTAGAATATGGAGAGTTAAAATGTAGAGAATATAGATAGTTAATATGGAGTTAGGATATAGAGATTTAGAATATAGAGAGTTAGAATGTAGAGTGTTAGAATATGGACAGTTGGAATATAGAGGGTTAGAATATAGAGAATACAGATAGTTAGAATGTGGAGAGTTAGAATATAGAGAATATAGATAGTTACAATATAGAGAGTTAGGATATAGAGGTTTAGAAAATGAGAGTAAGAATATAGAGAGTTGGAATATAGAGCATTTGAAAATAGAGAGTTTGAATATAGAGGATTAGAATATAATAGAGAGTTAGAATATAGAGAGTTAGAATATAGAGCAGTTGAAAATAGAGAATTTGAACATAAAGAGTTAGAATCTGGAGAGTTGGAATATGAAGAGTTAGAATATAGAGATTTGGAATATAGAGAGTTGGAATATAGAGAGTTGAAATGTAGAGAGTTAGAATTTGGATATTTAGAATATAGAGATTTAGAATATGGAGAGTTAGAAATATATAGAATATAGATAGTCAGAATATAGAGAGTTAGAATATCGACAGTTAGAATACAGACAGTAAGAATATAGAAAGGTCGAAAGTTCGAATTTTGAGAATATAGAGATTTAAAATAATGAGAATTAATAATATAGAGAACAGGGAGAGTTAGAATATGCAGTGTTAGAATATAGAGATTAATATACAGTGTTTTAGAATATACAGAGTTAGAATATAGAGAATCAGAAAATAGAGAGAACATAGAGGCTTAGAATATAGAGAGTTAGTATATAGATATATGGAAAAAGAGTGTTAGATCAAAGAGGGTTAGAATATAGAGAGTTAGAATTGAGATGGTTAGAATTTAGGGGGTTAGAATATTGAGAATATAGATAGTTAGAATATGGAGAGTTCGAATACAGAAGATTAGAATATAAACGGTAAGAATATAGAGAGTTAGAATATAGAGCATTTGAAAATAGAGAGTTTGAACATAAAGGGCTAGAATGTAGAGAGTTTGATTATAGAGGGTTAGAATAAAGAGGGTTAGAATATAGAGGATATAGATAGTTAGAATATGGAGAGTTAGAATATGAAGAATTAGAATATAGTGAGTTGGAATATAGTGTGTCAGAATATAGAGTAGAATGTAGAGAGAGCTTATAGAGAGTTAGAATATAGAGGTTTAGAATATAGAGGTTTAGAATATAGAGAGTTAGAATATAGAGAGTTTGAATATTGAGAAATAGAATATAGAGAGTTAGAATTTAGAGGATTAGAATATAGAGAATATAGGTAGTCAGAATGTGGAGAGATAGAATATAGAGAGTTAGAAATTAGAGGGATAGAATGTATATATATAGATTTAGAATGTAGAGTTAGAATATAAAGAATATAGATAGTTCGAAATAGAGAGTTAGAATATAGTGAGTTGGAATATAGTGAGTTAGAATATAGAGTTAGAATATAGACAGATAGCTTATAGAGAGTTAGAATACAGAGAGTTAGAATATAGAGGGTTAGAATATAGAGAATTCCGATAGTTAGAATATGGAGATTTAGAATATAGAGGGTTAGAATACGAAGAGTCAGAATATAGAGATTTAGAAAATAGAGTGTTAGAGCATAGAGGGTTAGAATATAGAGAGTTAGATTATAGAGGGATATAATACAGAGGGTTAGAATATAGAATATAGAACATTTGAAGAATTTTGCAAGTTAGAATATAGACAGTTAGAATATAGAGAGTTATAATATAGATAGTTAGAATTTGGAGGGTTAGAATATAGAGAGAATAAGAATATAAAGAACATAGATAATCAGAATATGTAGAGTTAGAATATAGCGAGTTAGAATATCGTTGGTTAGAATATAGAGAATATAGATAGTCAGAATATGGAGAGTTAGAATATAGAGAGTGAGAATATAGAGAGTTAGAATATATAGAGTTAGAGTATAGAGAGGTAGAATATGAACAGTTAGAATATAGAGAATATAGACTGTTAGAATGTAGAGTTAGAATATAGAGAGAAGGAAGATAGAGAACATAGAGAGTTAGAATACAGAAGGTTATAATTTAGGGAGTTAGAATATATAGAGATAGAATATATAGAGATAGAATATAGAGAATATAGACTGTTAGAATGTAGAGTTAGAATATATAGAGATAGAATATAGCAAGTTAGAATATAGAGAATTAGAATAATCAGAGTAAATTATAAACGGAATATGGAGAGCAAGAATATAGAGAGTAAGAATATAGAGAGTTAGAATATAGAGAGTTAGAATATAGAGAGGTAGAATATGAACAGTTAGAATATAGAGAATATAGACTGCTAGAATGTAGAGTTAGAATATAGAGAGAAGGAAGATAGAGAACATAGAGAGTTAGAATACAGAAGGTTATAATTGAGGGAGTTAGAATATAGAGAGGTAGAATATATAGAGATAGAATATATAGAGATAGAATATAGGATGTTAGAATATAGAGAATTAGAATAATCAGAGAAAATTATAAAGGGAATATAGAGAGCAAGAATATAGAGAGTAAGAATATAGAGAGTTAGAAAATAGTATAATTAGAATATAGAGAGTAAGAATATAGAGAGTTAGAACATAGTAATTTAGATGATGAAGATGCAGTAGATGATACAGAGTACAGTATTTACGTAGACATATGAGATGAATAATGTAGGGTATGTAAACATTATATTAAGTAGCATTGTTTAAAGTGGCTAGTGATATATTTTACATCAATTCCCATCAATTCCCATTATCAAAGTGGCTGGAGTTAGAAGCTAGAATATAGTGTTAATTGTATATGGAATGTGGAATGTCGAGAGTCAGAATATAGAGATTTAGAATATAGAGATACAGAATATAGAAAGTTGTAATATAAAATGTAAGAATATAGAAATTAGAATATAGTGTTAATTATATGGAGAATGTGGAGAGTTATAGTATAGAGAGTTAGAATAGAGAGATTTAGAAACAAGAGTGTTAGAATATAGAGAGTTAGAATAAAGATAATTAGAATTTAGATAATGAGAATATAGAGTTAGAATATAGAGAGATAGAATGTAGAGACTATAGAGATTTAGAATATAGAGTTAGAATTGAGAAAATATAGAAGGTTTGAGAATGAGAATTTACAAAGTTAGAATATGGAGAGTTAGAATATAGAGGGATAGAAAAATGAGAGTTAGAATGACGAGAGTTAAAATATAGAGAGTTAGAATTTGGAGTTAGAAAATGGAGGGTTAGTTAGAAGGTTAGTATATAGAAGGTTAGAATACAGAGAACATAGACAGTCAGAATATGGAGAGTTAGAATATAGAGAGTTAGAATATAGAGGGATAGAATATAGAGAGTTCCTTTTAACATGAGTCTTCAATATTCCCACGTACGAAGTTTTAGGTTGTAGTTATTATAGGAATTATAGGACTATTTCCCTCTATGCCATTTACCTTTGAGCTCCTCCCTGGGCTTGAACCAGCAACACAACGATAACAGCCACCATCGAAGCAGTGTTACCCATGCAGAGCAAGGGGAACAACTACTAGAAGGCACAGAGCGAGTGACGTTTGAAACGCTATTAGCACTCGCTAACTAGCTAGCCATTTCACTTCAGTTACACCAGTCTCATCTCGGGAGTTGATAGGCTTGAAGTCATAAGCAATGCTTGACGCACAATGAAGAGCTGCTGGTAAAACGCACTAAAGTGCTGTTTGAATTCATGTTTACGAGCCTGCTTCTGCCTACCACCGCTCAGTCAGACACTTAGATACTTGTATGCTTGTATGCTCAGTCAGATTATATGCAACGCAGGACACGCTAGATAATATCTAGTAATATCATCAACCATGTGTAGTTAACTAGTGATGATGATTGATTGTTTTTTATAAGATAAGTTTAATTCTAGCTAGCAACGTACCTTGGCTTACTGCATTCGCGTAACAGGCAGTCTCCTTGTGGAGTGCATGGAGAGAGAGGCAGGTCGTTATTGCGTTGGACTAGTTAACTGTAAGGCAACAAGTTTGGATCCCCCGAGCTGACAAGGTGAAAATCACTGAACGAGGCAGTTAACCCACCATTCCTAGGCCGTCATTGAAAATAAGAATGTGTTCTTAACTTACTTGCCTAGTTAAATAAAGGTATTAAAAAAATATTTAAAAATAAGCAAATCGGCGCCCAAAAATACAGATTTCCGAATGTTATGAAAACTTGAAATCGGCCCTAATTAATCGGTCATTTCGAAGGTTTGAATATAGAGGGATAGAATATAGAGGATTAGAATATAGAGAATTTAGAAAGTTAGAATATGGATATAGAATATAGAGAGTTAGAATGTAGAGAATATAAATAGTTAGAATATGGAGTTAGAAAATGGAGGGTTAGAATATAGAGGGTTAGAATATAGAGAATATAGATTGTTAGAATATTGAGAGTTAGAATATAGAGAGTTAGAATATAGAGGGATAGAATATAGAGAGTTAGAATATAGAGAGTTGGAATATAGAGGGATAGAATATAGAGAGTTAGAATGTAGAGAATATAGATAGTTAGAATATGGAGTTATAAAATGGAGAGTTATAAAATGGAGAGTAAGAATATAGAGAGTTAGAATATATAGAGATAGAATATAGAGAGTTAGAATATAGAGGGTTAGAATATATAGAGATAGAATATAGAGGGTTAGAATATAGAGGGTTAGAATATAGAATATAGAGGGTTAGAATATAGAGGTTAGAATAGAGGGTTAGAATATAGAGAGTTAGAATAGGGTTAGAAGAGAGTTATAGAGGGTTAGAATATAGAGGGTTAGAATATAGAGAGTTAGAATATAGAGAGTTAGAATATAGAGGGTTAGAATATAGAGGGTTAGAATATAGAGGGTTAGAATATAGAGAGTTAGAATATAGAGGGTTAGAATATAGAGGGTTAGAATATAGAGAGTTAGAATATAGAGGGTTAGAATATAGAGAGTTAGAATATAGAGTTAATATAGAGAGGGTTTATATAGAGGGTTAGAGGATTTAGAGTTAGAATATGGAGAGTTAGAGGGTTAGAATATAGAGGGTTAGAATATAGAGGGTTAGAATATAGAGGGTTAGAGGGTTAGAATAGTTAGAATATAGAGGGTTAGAATATAGAGGGTTAGAATATAGAGAGAGGGTTAGAATATAGAGGGTTAGAATATAGAGGGTTAGAATATAGAGGTTAGAATATAGAGGGTTAGAATATAGAGGGTTAGAATATAGAGAGTTAGAATATAGAGGGTTAGAATATAGAGGGTTAGAATATAGAGTTAGAATATAGAGGGTTAGAATATATAGAGATAGAGAGTTAGAGTTAGAATATAGAGGGTTAGAATATAGAGTTAGAATATAGAGAATATAGAGGGTTAGAATATAGAGGGTTAGAATATAGAGGATTTAGATAGTTAGAATAGAGAGTTAGAATATAGAGGGTTAGAATATAGAGGATTTAGATAGTTAGAATATGGAGAGTTAGAATAAAGAGAATTCGAATATGGAGAGTTAGAATATAGAAAGTTAGAATATAGAGAATATGGATAGTTAGAATATTGAGAGTTAGAATATAGAGGGATAGAATATAGAGAATATATAGTAGATAGTTAGAATAGTTAGATAGTTAGAATATGGAGAGTTACATTTTATAGAGGGTTATTCCAAGAACACAAGATGAGATGTTACTATCCTTATATATAGAGTTAGAATATAGAGAGTAAGAATGTTGAAAGTTAGAATATAGAGAGTTAGAATGTAGAGGGTTAGAATATAGAGAGTTAGAATATAGAGTGAGATTATAGAGAGATAGAATACAGAGAGTTAGAATTTAAACTGATAGAATATTGTGAATATAGAGAGTTAGAATATAGTTGGTTGGAACATAGAGATTTAGAATATTGGGTTAGATTACAGAGGGTTTAGAATATAGAGATTTACAATATTTTGTGTTAGAATGTAGAGATTATAGAGAGTTGGAAAATGTAGAGGTAGAATATAGGGAATTAAAATATAGTGAGTTAGAATTAGATTTGGAGTATACAGTTGAAGTCGGAGGTTTACGTACCCCTTAGCCAAATACATTTAATCTCAGTTTTTCGCTATTCCGGACATTTAATCCTAGTTAAAATTCCCTATTTTAAGTCAGTTAAGATCACCACTTCATTTTAAGAATGTGAAATGTCAGGATTGTAGTATAGCAAATTATTTATTTCAGCTTGTATTTCTTTCATCACATTCCCAGTGGGTCAGAAGTTTACATACACTCAATTAGTATTTGGTAGCATTGACTTGAAACTTGGGTGAAACGTTTCGGGTTGCCTTCCAGAAGCGTCCCACAGTAAATTGTGTGGATTTTGGCCCATTGCTCCTGACAGAGATGGTGTAACTGAGTCAGGTTTGTAGGCCTCCTTGCTCGCACACGCTTTTTCAGTTCTGGCCACTCCAATACCTTGAATTTGTTGTCCTTAAGCCATTATGCCAGAACTTTGGAAGTATGCTTGGGGTCATTGTCCATTTGGAGGACCAATTTGCAACCAAGCTTTAACTTCCTGACTGATGGCTTGCTTCAATATATCCACATAACTTTCCTGTCTCATGATGCCATCTATTTTGTGAAGTGCACCAGGCCCTCCTGCAGCAAAGCACCCCCACAACATGATGCTGCCACCCCTGCGCTTCACGGTTGGGATGGTGATCTTCGGCTTGCAAGCCTCCCCCTTTTTCCTCCAAACATAACAATGGTCATTATTGCCAAACATTTCTATTTTTGTTTCATCAGACCAGAGGACATTTCTCGATCTTTGTCCCCATGTGCAGTTGCAAACCGTAGTCTGGCTTTTTTATGGCGGTTTTGGTGTTTTTTTATTCTGAAAAATGAGCGAGAATTATCATATAATTTATGAACATTTGAACATCTTGGCCATGTTCTTTGATAATCTCTACCCGGCACAGCCAGAAGAGGACTGGCCACCCCTCATAGCCTGGTTCCTCTCTAGGTTTCTTCCTAGGTTTTGGCCGTTCTCAGGAGTTTTTCCTAGCCACCGTGCTTCAACACCTGCATTGCTTGCTGTTTGGGGTTTTAGGCTGGGTTTCTGTACAGCACTTTGAGATATCAGCTGATGTAAGAAGGGCTTTATAAATACATTTGATTTGATTTGATCTTGTCAGTGGATAGACAGATGTCCTCAGATTTGTTTATGCACGTGCCGGGAGTGAGACCTTTTCTTTCTCTCTTCTATTGAAAAGGCTACCGTCCGGTTTAAATATGATCGATTACTTATTGTAAAAACAACCTGAGGATTGATTATAAAAAAAGTTTGACCTTTTCCTACGAACTTTACGGATACTATTTGGAATTTTCGTCTGTCCGTCGTGACCGCACGAGCCTGTGGATTACTGAACAAAAAGCGCCACCCAAATGGAGGTTTTTGGATATAAAGAGATTCTTTATCGAACAAAAGGAACATTTATTGTTTAACTGGGAGTCTCGTGAGTGCAAACATACGACGATCATCAACGGTAAGTGATTCATTTTATTGCTTTTCTTACTTTCGTGACCAACTTTGCTGCTAGCTGTTTGTAAATGTTTTGTCTGCTGAGAGCTGTCCTCAGATGATCGCATGGTTTGCTTTCACTGTAAAGCCTTTTAGAAATCTGACATGCCCGATGGATGAACAACAAGTTACGCTGTGTTTTGGTGTATTGCACTTGTGATTTCATGAAAATTAAATCTTTTTTGTAATTTAATTTGTATCTGGGATCTGAGCGGCAAGAGGTTTTAAATACAATATCGAGGGTAAGAAAAAACAACCTTGAAGAAGAGTATTAGAGACTTTCTCCAAAAAGAGAAACAAAAACTAAATTCAAAAGAGAAACTATTTCAATTAACATAATATAGCGAGATGCGTACTCTCTGGCTACACGGACTATATATCAAGGTTTGAAGGTAAGACCCAGATGTAGACAACGTCAAATAAACAATGGCTTAATAATCCAACAGGGGCAGGCAACAGACAGGTCAAGGCAGGCAGGGGTCAGTAAACCAGAGGTGGGGTCAAAGGTGAAGGCTTAAGGTCAGGGGAAGATGGTTGAAGATGGGCAACACCTGGAGAGGGGGGGGGTGGAGACAATCACAATGACAGATTAGGCTGTGACATTTTCTGAGCTGGCATTTGTATTTTATTCTTATTTTTGCACTGTCTCTATGCACCACAGGGTCCTACACTCTACGTACACTGATTCTCCAACACCCATACAAACACTCACTGCATCATTTCCTCACATACACATACAATGCACATACATTTATACTGACTCTACACACACACCTCCTCACATACAATCATCATATATGCTGCTGCTGCTCTGTTAGCTATATACTGAACGCAAATGTAAATGCCACATGCAACAGTTTCAAAGATTTTACTGAGTTACAGTTCATATAAGGAAATCAGTCAATTTCAATAAATTCATTAGGCCCTGATCTATGGATTTCACATGACAGGGCAGGGGCGCAGCCATGGGTGGGCCTGGGAGGGCATAGGCCCACCCACTGGGGAGCCAGGTTTGCCAATCAGAATGAGTTTTTCTCCACAAAAGGACTTAATTACAGGCAGAAAATAGGCCCACCCACTGGGGAGCCAGGTTTGCCAATCAGAATGAGTTTTCCCCACAAAAGGACTTAATTACAGGCAGAAATACTCCTCATTCACAGCAATGGGGCTGTAGTGGAGCGGGTCGAGACTTTCAAGTTCCTTGGTGTCCACATCACCAATATACTATCATGGTCCCAGCACACCATGACAGTCATGAAGCGGGCACGACAAAACCCATTCCCCCTCAGGAGACTGAAAAGATTTGGTATGGGTCCTCAGATACTCAAAAGGTTCCACAGCTGCACCATCGAGAGCTGCATGGTATGGCAATTGCTCAGCCTCCGACCGCAAGGCACTACAGAGGGTAGTGCGAATGGCCCAGTACATTACTGGGGCCAAGCTTCCTGCCATCCAGGACCTCTATACCAGGCGGTGTCAGAGGAAGGCCCTAAAAATGGTCAAATACTCCAGTCATCCAAATCATAGACTGTAAACAGTAAACACTGTTGACAGTAAACACACACACACATTAAATATACATACAGTACACATACACACACACACACACAGTAAACACACACAAGCAAACACTGATTCAAAAAACAATATAGTGTATAATCAGTTGCTTGAAGTTACAGTAAAATTGGTCTAGAATTTTCTATTCTATTCTATTTCCTTTCTACATCTTATCCTTCAGGTTAACGACTCAGAAACAACTGAAGATGCTTAGTTTTTCACTTTCCTCTACAGTCTAAGCTTTCGTTTTTTTCCTATATACCCTAATATCACCCCCCCCCCCCCTGTTTACCTAGACGGTATTAGAGCAGCAATTACCTACAGTTGATGGAGTGCCTTCACATTTAACACCTCGCTGCTTCAGTAAAAATAGCCTTTCTGTTCTGCAACCACACTTCCTCCTGGTCCAAACAAAAGGGACTTGTTCCTCTGCCCTCTCTGCCTGCCAGGTTGGAAGCTGAGCCTGTGTCCCAAATGGCACTGTATTCCCTATATAAATGCACTACTTTTGACCAGGGTCCATAGGGCTCAGTAACAGGGCTCGTAGGGCAAATAGGGCACCATTTGGGATACACTGTGTGAGTGTGTAGTTGGGTCCCATTGGAAAACAGGTGTAGTTTAGGTTTCTGTCTCCAGCCAAGGTGTGCGTGCCGTTCCATACTGTTATTAGCCAGTCAAAAAGACTCTAGCATGCGGAATGAGACTCGTAATTTGAGACCCCTGAATCGGAATACTTTAAACTCTAATTTGCTAAAGCTGGAGAGAGTATATGCACTCTTAATTTGAACTGGTCTGCGAGATGCGAACTTGAATGAATAATCCAGAAAATGTATACGACTGTTCAGTTGCTCAGGTTTCCTTCCCAAACCCCCCCCCTCTCTCTCTCTGTCTCTCTCTCTCTCTCTCTCTCTGTCTCTCTCTCTCTCTCTGTCTCTCTCTCTCTCTCTCTCTCTCTCTCTCTCTCTCTGGGTAATGCCCAGCATTACCCAGCTATGCCCAGCTATGCCCAGCATTACCCAGCTATGCCCAGCATTACCCAGCTATGCCCAGCATTACCCAGCATTACCCAGCGATGCCCAGCATTACCCAGCTATGCCCAGCATTACCCAGCTATGCCCAGCATTACCCAGCATTACCCAGCGATGCCCAGCATTACCCAGCGATGCCCAGCTATGCCCAGCATTACCCAGCTATGCCCAGCTATGCCCAGCATTACCCAGCGATGCCCAGCATTACCTAGCATTACCCAGCGTTGCCCAGCATTACCCAGTGATGTCCAGCTATGCCCAGCATTACCCAACGATGCCCAGCTATGCCCAGCATTACCCAGCTATGCCCAGCTATGCCCAGCATTACCCAGCGATGCCCAGCTTATGCCCAGCATTACCCAGCATTACACAGCATTACCCAGCGATGCCCAGCATTACCCAGCTATGCCCAGCGATGCCCAGCGATGCCCAGCATTACCCAGCGCTGCCCAGCATTACCCAGCTATGTCCAGCAATGCCCAGCATTACCCAGCGTTGCCCAGCATTACCCAACGATGCCCAGCATTACCCAGCTATGCCCAGCGATGCCCAGCATTACCCAGCGATGCCCAGCATTACCCAGCGATGCCCAGGATTACCCGGCGATACCCAGCATTACCCAGCGATACCCAGCATTACCCAGCGATGCCCAGCTATGCCCAGCGTTACCCAGCGATGCCCAGCATTACCCAGAGTTGCCCAGCATTACCCAGCTATGCCCAGCGATGTGCAGCATTACCCAGCGTTGCCCAGCGATGTGCAGCATTACCCAGCGTTGCCCAGCATTACCCAGCGATGTGCAGCATTACCCAGCGTTGCCCAGCATTACCCAGCGATGCACAGCATTACCTAGCTATGCCCAGCGATGCCCAGCATTACCCAGCGATGCCCAGCATTACCCAGCGATGCCCAGCAGTACCCAGCGATGCACACCATTACCCAGCTATGCACAGCGATGCCCAGCATTACCCAGCGATGCACAGCATTACCCAGCTATGCCCAGCGATGCCCAGCATTACCCAGCTTTACCCAGCGATGCCCAGCTATGCCCAGTGTTACCCAGCGATGCCCAGCATTACCCAGCGTTACCCAGCGATGCCCAGCATTACCCAGCGTTGCCCAGCATTACCCAGCGATGTCCAGCATTACCCAGCTATGCCCAGCATTACCCAGCGATGCCCAGCATTACCCAGCGATGCCCAGCATTGCCCAGCTATGCCCAGCATTACCCAGCGATGTCCAGCATTACCCAGCGATGCCCAGCATTACCCAGCTATGCCCAGCGATGCCCAGCATTACCTAGCGATGCCCAGCATTACCCAGCCGATGCCCAGCATTACCCAGCTATGCCCGAAAAATGTGTTCTGAAGTGTAACAAATATGGTGCTTGTATGATTAAATATTCAAATGTCCTATGAATGAAATGAAATGCCATGTGTGTCTATATCACCTTGTAGTGGGTCAACAATTCAGTCCTCAATCTGAAGAGAAACAATGGGGATGTATTCTAGTCTGGAGGAAACCTGGCACCATCCCTACGATGAAGCATGGTGGTGGCAACATCATGCTGTGAGGATGTTTTTCAGCGGCAGGGACTGGGAGACTAGTCAGGATTGAGGGAAAAATTACCAGAGCAAAGTACAGAGAGATCATTAATCAAAACCTGCTCCAGAGAACTCAGGACCTCAGACTGGGGAGAAGGTTCACCTTCCAACAGGACAACGACCCTAAGCACACAGCCAAGACAACACAGGATTGGCTTCGGGACAAGTCTCTGAATATCCTTGACTGGCCCAGCCAGAGCTGTACTTGAACCCGACCGAACATCTCTAGAGAGACCTGAAAATAGCTGTGCAGAGATGCTCCCCATCCAACTTGTCAAAGATAATAAACCCAAAACTTTACAGTAAATAATATACTATATCATACTACAGTCCACAAAACACTGCATTAATTACTATAGTATACACTAGTTATTTGAATACACTATTGATACTTTAGTTAACATTAAATAGTACAGTATTCACTGTAGTGTTTTTGCAGACTTTTTTTTAATACTGCTAGAAAGTATGCATAGTATAGTAGAGTATTTTTTCATCTGGGTGTGTTTAATGACCTGAGTGTCAACCTATTTTCACACTATTGTGCCGACTTGAACCATGCTGTGTTTTTGGTTCAGCTCAGTAGTATGAAAAGGGTACTACAGTCAGCGTTGGCCTCTCGGGCTGGGCCAAGACTGGGATGAGGGGCTGAGACTGGGATGAGGGGCTGAGACTGGGATGAGGGGCTGAGACTGGGATGAGGGGCTGAGACTGGGATGGGGGCCAAGACTGGGATGAGGGGCTGAGCTAGGGGACAGAGCTGTGGCAGTGGAGGTGCGGCAGAAACTTGCAAATGAAGTGTGTATTTGTGTGCATGCCTGTGTGTGTGTGTGTGTGTGTGTGTGTGTGTGTGTGTGTGTGTGTGTGTGTGTGTGTGTGTGTGTGTGTGTGTGTGTGTGTGTGTGTGTGTGTGTGTGTGTGTGTATGAGAACTGTGTGTGTGTATGTGTGTGGTTCTTCACTCCCGGTGGGTAAATGAGACCTGATCTGTCCCTCTGCAGGTGTCTGTCCCAAAGAGGAGGATGGTGTTGAGCTGAGACAGAGAAAGAGCAGCAGGGTAAACTGTCCTGCGCGAGGCCTCAATACCAGGCTACAACCTCCTCAATACCAGGCTACAACCTCCTCAGTACCAGGCTACAACCTCCTCAATACCAGACTACAACTCCCTCAATACCAGGCTACAACCTCCTCAATACCAGACTACAACCTCCTCAATGCCAGGCTACAACCCCCTCAATACCAGGCTACAACCTCCTCAGTACCAGGCTACAACCCCCTCAGTACCAGGTCACAACCCCCTCAATACCAGGCTACAACCTCCTCAGTACCAGGCTACAACCCCTTCAGTACCAGGCTACAACCTCCTCAATACCAGACTACAACCTCCTCAATATCAGGCTACAACCCCCTCAATACCAGGCTACAGCCCCCTCAATACCAGGCTACAACCCCCTCAATACCAGGCTACAGCCCCCTCAATACCAGGCTACAATCCCCTCAATACCAGGCCACAACCCCCTCAAAACCAAGGTACAACCCACTCAATACGAGGCCACAAACCACACAATACCAGGCTACAACCCCCTCAATACCAGGCTACAGCCCCCTCAATACGAGGCCACAAACCACATAATACCAGGCTACAACCCCCTCAATACCAGGCTACAACCCACTCAATACGAGGCCACAAACCACACAATACCAGGCTACAGCCCCCTCAATACGAGGCCACAAACCACACAATACCAGGCTACAGCCCACTCAATACGAGGCCACAAACCACACAATTCCAGGCTACAGCCCCATCAATACCAGGCTACAACCCCCTCAATACCAGGCCACAAACCACACAATACCAGGCTACAGCCCCCTCAATACCAGGCCACAAACCACACAATACCAGGCTACAGCCCCCTCAATACCAGGCCACAAACCACACAATACCAGGCTACAACCCCCTCAATACCAGGCCACAAACCACAGAATACCAGGCTACAGCCACCCTCAATACCAGGCCGCAAACCACACAATACCAGGCTACAACCCCCTCAATACCAGGCTACAGCCCCCTCAAAACCAGGCTACAGCCCCCTCAATACCAGGCTACAGAATGGGTCCCAGTGTGTTTTAGATAGGTCGCAAATGGGCTTAGGACACAAATATCTCTTCCTGAATACCATGGCCGTTTGCTCATGCTTGATATTACCTCTGCCAGGCCTCCCGACTCTTACTCTTACCACCCCCCACACACACACACACACACATGGACACAGCCAATTGCACATACTCACTGTTGACAATATCTGTGTGTGTGTGTGTGTGTGTGTGTGTGTGTGTGTGTGTGTGTGTGTGTGTGTGTGTGTGTGTGTGTGTGTGTGTGTGTGTGTGTGTGTGTGCGCGCGCGTGTGTGCGTGCGTGTGTGTGCATGTGTGTGTGTGTGCGCGCGCGTGTGTGTGTGTGTGTGTGCATGCGCGCGTGTGTGTGTTTGCATGCGTGCATGTGTGTGTGTGTGTGTTTGCGTGCGTGCGTGCGTGCGTGCGTGCGTGCGTGCGTGCGTGCGTGCGTGCGTGCGTGCGTGCGTGCGTGCGTGCGTGTGTGTGTGTGTGTGTGTTTGAGTGCTTTGCTCAGGAGAGAGGAATAATAAGAAT
Source organism: Oncorhynchus nerka (assembly GCF_034236695.1). NCBI lineage: Eukaryota > Metazoa > Chordata > Actinopteri > Salmoniformes > Salmonidae > Oncorhynchus > Oncorhynchus nerka. The sequence goes on along the minus strand of NC_088419.1, from coordinate 92,002,585 downwards.
CAGCTTCCTGAAACCTTAATGTTCCACAACTAATGAAGGGCCTTGAAATTAACCAAGAAGCCACCGCCCATTTTCTCACCCAATGGACTCATACATACTATACACTGTATATATGTCAGAGCCTGCATCCAAAAGGGAACCCTACTCCCTAGTGGGAGGGTTCACTACTCCCTAGTGGGAGGGTTCACTTCTCCCTAGTGGGAGGGTTCACTACTCCCTAGTGGGAGGGTTCACTACTCCCTAGTGGGAGGGTTCACTTCTCCCTAGTGGGAGGGTTCACTACTCCCTAGTGGGAGGGTTCACTACTCCCTAGTGGGAGGGTTCACTACTCCCTAGTGGGAGGGTTCCCTACTCCCTAGTGCTTCTCCCTAGTGGGAGGGTTCCCTACTCCCTATTGGGAGGGTTCCCTAATCCCTAGTGCTTCTCCCTAGTGGGAGGGTTCCCTACTCCCTAGTGGGAGGGTTCACTACTCCCTAGAGCTACTCCCTTGTGGGAGGGTTCACTACTCCCTAGAGCTACTCCCTAGTAGGAGGGTTCACTACTCCCTAGAGCTACTCCCTAGTGGGAGGGTTCCCTATTCCCCAGTGGGAGGGTTCCCTACTCCCTAGAGCTACTCCCTAGTGGGAGGGTTCACTACTCCCTAGTGGGAGGGTTCCCTACTCCCTAGTGGGAGGGTTCCCTACTCCCCAGTGGGAGGGTTCCCTACTCCCTAGAGCTACTCCCTAGTGGGAGGGTTCACTACTCCCTAGAGCTACTCCCTAGTGGGAGGGTTCCCTACTCCATAGAGCTATGCCCTAGTGGGAGGGTTCCCTACTCCCTAGTGGGAGGGTTCCCTACTCCCTAGAGCTACTCCCTAGTGGGAGGGTTCACTACTCCCTAGTGGGAGGGTTCACTACTCCCTAGAGCTACTCCCTAGTGGGAGGGTTCCCTACTCCCTAGTGCTTCTCCCTAGTGGGAGGGTTCCCTACTCCCTATTGGGAGGGTTCCCTAATCCCTAGTGCTTCTCCCTAGTGGGAGGGTTCCCTACTCCCTAGTGGGAGGGTTCACTACTCCCTAGAGCTACTCCCTTGTGGGAGGGTTCACTACTCCCTAGAGCTACTCCCTAGTAGGAGGGTTCACTACTCCCTAGAGCTACTCCCTAGTGGGAGGGTTCCCTACTCCCCAGTGGGAGGGTTCCCTACTCCCTAGAGCTACTCCGTAGTGGGAGGGTTCACTACTCCCTAGTGGGAGGGTTCCCTACTCCCTAGTGGGAGGGTTCCCTACTCCCCAGTGGGAGGGTTCCCTACTCCCTAGAGCTACTCCCTAGTGGGAGGGTTCACTACTCCCTAGAGCTACTCCCTAGTGGGAGGGTTCCCTACTCCCTAGTGGGAGGGTTCACTACTCCCTAGAGCTACTCCCTAGTGGGAGGGTTCCCTACTCCATAGAGCTATGCCCTAGTGGGAGGGTTCCCTACTCCCTAGTGGGAGGGTTCCCTACTCCCTAGAGCTACTCCCTAGTGGGAGGGTTCACTACTCCCTAGTGGGAGGGTTCACTACTCCCTAGAGCTAATCCCTAGTGGGAGGGTTCCCTACTCCCTAGTGGGAGGGTTCCCTACTCCCTAGTGGGAGGGTTCACTACTCTCCAGTGGGAGGGTTCCCTACTCCCTAGAGCTACTCCCTAGTGGGAGGGTTCACTACTCCCTAGAGCTAATCCCTAGTGGGAGGGTTCACTACCCCCTAGAGCTACTCCCTAGTGGGAGGGTTCACTACTCCCTAGTGGGAGGGTTCAGCATTCCCTAGTGGGAGGGTTCACTACTCCCTAGTGGGAGGGTTCACTACTCCCTAGAGCTACTCCCTAGTGGGAGGGTTCACTACTCCCTAGTGGGAGGGTTCACTACTCCCTAGAGCTACTCCCTAGTGGGAGGGTTCACTACTCCCTAGAGCTACTCCCTAGTGGGAGGGTTCACTACTCCCTAGAGCTACTCCCTAGTGGGAGGGTTCCCTACTCCCTAGAGCTACTCACTAGTGGGAGGGTTCCCTACTCCCTAGTGGGAGGGTTCCCTACTCCCTAGAGCTACTCCCTAGTGGGAGGGTTCCCTACTCCCTAGAGCTACTACCTAGTGGGAGGGTTCCCTACTCCCTAGTGGGAGGGTTCCCTACTCCCTAGAGCTCCTCCCTAGTGGGAGGGTTCCCTACTCCCTAGTGGGAGGGTTCACTACTCCCTAGAGCTACTCCCTAGTGGTAGGGTTCCCTACTCCCTAGTGGGAGGGTTCCCTACTCTCTAGTGGGAGGGTTCACTACTCCCTAGAGCTATTCCCTAGTGGGAGGGTTCCCTACTCCCTAGTGGGAGGGTTCACTACTCCCTAGAGCTACTCCCTTGTGGGAGGGTTCACTACTCCCTAGAGCTACTCCCTAGTAGGAGGGTTCACTACTCCCTAGAGCTACTCCCTAGTGGGAGGGTTCCCTACTCCCCAGTGGGAGGGTTCCCTACTCCCTAGAGCTACTCCCTAGTGGGAGGGTTCACTACTCCCTAGTGGGAGGGTTCCCTACTCCCTAGTGGGAGGGTTCCCTACTCCCCAGTGGGAGGGTTCCCTACTCCCTAGAGCTACTCCCTAGTGGGAGGGTTCACTACTCCCTAGAGCTACTCCCTAGTGGGAGGGTTCCCTACTCCCTAGTGGGAGGGTTCACTACTCCCTAGAGCTACTCCCTAGTGGGAGGGTTCCCTACTCCATAGAGCTATGCCCTAGTGGGAGGGTTCCCTACTCCCTAGTGGGAGGGTTCCCTACTCCCTAGAGCTACTCCCTAGTGGGAGGGTTCACTACTCCCTAGTGGGAGGGTTCACTACTCCCTAGAGCTAATCCCTAGTGGGAGGGTTCCCTACTCCCTAGTGGGAGGGTTCCCTACTCCCTAGTGGGAGGGTTCACTACTCTCCAGTGGGAGGGTTCCCTACTCCCTAGAGCTACTCCCTAGTGGGAGGGTTCACTACTCCCTAGAGCTAATCCCTAGTGGGAGGGTTCACTACCCCCTAGAGCTACTCCCTAGTGGGAGGGTTCACTACTCCCTAGTGGGAGGGTTCAGCATTCCCTAGTGGGAGGGTTCACTACTCCCTAGTGGGAGGGTTCACTACTCCCTAGAGCTACTCCCTAGTGGGAGGGTTCACTACTCCCTAGTGGGAGGGTTCACTACTCCCTAGAGCTACTCCCTAGTGGGAGGGTTCACTACTCCCTAGAGCTACTCCCTAGTGGGAGGGTTCACTACTCCGTAGTGGGAGGGTTCACTACTCCCTAGAGCTACTCCCTAGTGGGAGGGTTCACTACTCCCTAGAGCTACTCCCTAGTGGGAGGGTTCACTACTCCCTAGAGCTACTCCCTAGTGGGAGGGTTCCCTACTCCCTAGAGCTACTCACTAGTGGGAGGGTTCCCTACTCCCTAGTGGGAGGGTTCCCTACTCCCTAGAGCTACTCCCTAGTGGGAGGGTTCCCTACTCCCTAGAGCTACTCCCTAGTGGGAGGGTTCCCTACTCCCTAGTGGGAGGGTTCCCTACTCCCTAGAGCTCCTCCCTAGTGGGAGGGTTCCCTACTCCCTAGTGGGAGGGTTCACTACTCCCTAGAGCTACTCCCTAGTGGTAGGGTTCCCTACTCCCTAGTGGGAGGGTTCCCTACTCTCTAGTGGGAGGGTTCACTACTCCCTAGAGCTATTCCCTAGTGGGAGGGTTCCCTACTCCCTAGTGGGAGGGTTCACTACTCCCTAGAGCTAATCCCTAGTGGGAGGGTTCCCTACTCCCTAGTGGGAAGGTTCACTACTCCCTAGTGGGAGGGTTCACTACTCCCTAGAGCTACTCCCTAGTGGGAGGGTTCCCTACTCCCTAGTGGGAGGGTTCACTACTCCCTAGAGCTACTCCCTAGTGGGAGGGTTCACTAATCCCTAGTGCTGGTGGTCCATGCTGGCCTTGCAGTGAGGAGGACGAGCCTCTCTCTCTCTCTCCCAGATTATAATAGAGTCGTTTGGACTTGAAACTGACAGCTGATCTAGACACTGAAGGATTCAAAAATGAGAAGTAGAAGAAAAAAAATGTAATTAGTGTAATGAAATAATGTAATAGGAGTTTCTTCCCTAGTCCCCTACTCATTCATATGCCACCCTGGAATTAAGCTGTCTCTCAACAGAGAGAGAGAGAGAGAGAGAGAGAGAGAGAGAGAGAGAGAGAAAGAGATCTGATTATGCTGTGTGTATGGTGTGTTCCCTCTGATAATTGATATCTTTGCTGTAGACTGAGCAACGGATGGTTGTCCTTGTCTGTAATTTGCTACATAGTCTAGTGTAGGAGCACACACACACACACACACACACACACACACACACACACACACACACACACACACACACACACACACACACACACACACACACACACACACACACACACTACATGCCCAGTGTAGGTGGGTAATCACAGGATTTTAAGGAATGTATCTAAAAAGGTGAAATATTCTCCAGGGAGTATACAGCTGAGGCTACTGTATTGGCTGAAAAAACACATTTCACTGAGGTCTTTTCCAGACCATACATGATATTCATAAGAATTGGACGATACAGGCCTATCAGAGGAAGGTCAATGATTTCGAGAGAGATTGTATTACGAAGCATTAGGCTTCAGGGGGACATTAAACTCAATCTGTGATGATATCAGTATCTAACATCCCCCTGTCCCGTCCCGTCCTGTCCCGTCCCCCAATACAGGCTCATGTTGATGATATCACTACTCAACACGTCCATCCCCCAATACAGTCCCATGTTGATGATATCACTACCCAACACGTCCATCCCCCAATACAGGCTCATGTTGATGATATCACTACCCAACACGTCCATCCCCCAATACAGGCTCATGTTGATGATATCACTACCCAACACGTCCATCCCCCAATACAGGCTCATGTTGATGATATCAATACCCAACACGTCCATCCCCCAATACAGGCTCATGTTGATGATATCACTACCCAACACGTTCATCCCCCAATACAGGCTCATGTTGATGATATCACTACCCAACACGTCCATCCCCCAATACAGGCTCATGTTGATGATTTCACTACCCAACACGTCCATCCCCCAATACAGGCTCATGTTGATGATATCACTACCCAACACGTTCATCCCCCAATACAGGCTCATGTTGATGATATCACTACCCAACACGTCCATCCCCCAATACAGGCTCATGTTGATGATTTCACTACCCAACACGTCCATCCCCCAATACAGGCTCATGTTGATGATATCACTACCCAACACGTCCATCCCCCAATACAGGCTCATGTTGATGATATCAATACCCAACACGTCCATCCCCCAATACAGGCTCATGTTGATGATATCACTACCCAACACGTCCATCCCCCAATACAGGCTCATGTTGATGATTTCACTACCCAACACGTCCATCCCCCAATACAGGCTCATGTTGATGATATCACTACCCAACACGTTCATCCCCCAATACAGGCTCATGTTGATGTTGAGAGTGCCTAGGGGGTAATGAGTGTTGTATATATCTGAGGCTTAGAACATCCTCCACCATCTCATCCTCATTCAGGTAACAATATGATTAGATACCAAGATTAAAACCCAGGTGTCATTATATTCATTAATATGCACAGGGCGAACAGTCAAGAGGATAATACATAAATGACTGTGAAGAGTCTTGTTAATTAGATTGTAGTTGTATCTTTGACCTGCAGAAGGCCGATGCTTATTAGGAAAGTGGATACCTGTAAAAACAATATATATATATATATATTTTCACATTTTTTATTTTTTATTTCTGGTTTCAAACGTATTTTATTACTATTCTCACCCTGGTTCTGGCTGCAGTAAGTGCCTTGTGTAAAACGTGCTTCATTTCAAAATGCTAATTATGCAAATGCATTGCTCCAGGTGATGTGAAATGAACAAGCCCCGTTGCAAATTAGGGTTCTCGGTCCCAAACGGCACCCTATTCCCTATGTAGTGTACTACTTTTGACCAAAGCCCTATGGGCTGTTGTCAAAAGTAGTGCACTTATGTAGGGGAGCAGTGTGTCATTTAGGAGGCAAACCCACTAGACAATAACATCCAGAGCAGGAAAGAAGAAGAAATTAACATCTGACTTAAAAGGAAATCTATAACGATGCTCAGCTCAGGTATTTGGGATCAAAGAGAAAAGAGATAACGTTGTTTTGCTTTATATTTTATCTCACAGGCAGGGTGACCATGCATTCTGCAATTTTACATTAGTCTTGGTTTAAACATCATACCAAGCTGGTGTTTGATAGTAAACTGGGCCGACATGGAGAATTAAACCAAAACATTTCCATTTCGATACACTGTTCCTTGTTCAATTTCATATCCAACCAATTAATGTATACGATATGGTACCCTTTATTTACTATCATCAATATAGAAAACAAACTGAGAAAAAATAAACTGAAGGACTTCAACAGAGAGGGGTTTTCACAACTATTCATTGCAGTATTACATATTAAAATGGCAATTCTGGAAGGAAATATTGTGTTATGACTTAAATAAATCATATCAGATATTGATATTACAATCTCATTTTCTATGTACACAGAGCCGGTTGATCCACATATTCTACAGACACAGAGCCGGTTGATCCACATCTTCTATAGACACAGAGCTGGTCATCCACAACTTCTATGTACACAGAGCTGGTCATCCACAACTTCTATGTACACAGAGCTGGTTGATCCACATCCTCTATAGACACAGAGTTGGTTGGTCCACATCTTCTATAGACACAGAGCTGGTCATCCACAACTTCTATGTACACAGAGCTGGTCATCCACAACTTCTATGTACACAGAGCTGGTTGATCCACATCCTCTATAGACACAGAGCTGGTTGATCCACATCTTCTATAGACACTGAGCTGGTTGATCCACATCCTCTATAGACACAGAGTTGGTTGGTCCACATCTTCTATAGACACAGAGCTGGTCATCCACAACTTCTATGTACACAGAGCTGGTTGATCTACATATTCTATATACACAGAGCTGGTTGATCCACATCTTCTATAGATACTGAGCTGGTTGATCCACATATTTTATACACAAAGAGCTGGTTGATCCACATCTTCTATAGACACAGAGCTGGTCATCCACAACTTCTATATACACAGAGCTGGTCATCCACAACTTCTATATACACAGAGCTGGTTGATCCACATCCTCTATAGACACAGAGCTGGTTGATCCACATATTTTATAGACACAGAGCTGGTTGATCCACATATTCTATAGACACAGAGCTGGTCATCCACAACTTCTATGTACACAGAGCTGGTTGATCTACATCTTCTATATACACAGAGCTGGTTGATCCACATCTTCTATAGACACTGAGCTGGTTGATCCACATATTTTATACACAAAGAGCTAGTTGATCCACATATTTTATAGACACAGAGCTGGTTGATCCACATCTTCTATAGACACAGAGCTGGTCATCCACAACTTCTATATACACAGAGCTGGTCATCCACAACTTCTATATACACAGAGCTGGTTGATCCACATCCTCTATAGACACAGAGCTGGTTGATCCACATATTTTATAGACACAGAGCTGGTTGATCCACATATTCTATAGACACAGAGCTGGTCATCCACAACTTCTATGTACACAGAGCTGGTTGATCTACATCTTCTATATACACAGAGCTGGTTGATCCACATCTTCTATAGACACTGAGCTGGTTGATCCACATATTTTATACACAAAGAGCTAGTTGATCCACATATTTTATAGACACAGAGCTGGTTGATCCACATCTTCTATAGACACAGAGCTGGTCATCCACAACTTCTTTGTACACAGAGCTGGTTGATCTACATCTTCTATATACACAGAGCTGGTTGATCTACATCTTCTATATACACAGAGCTGGTTTATCCACATCTTCTATAGACACTGAGCTGGTTGATCCACATCTTTTATACACAAAGAGCTGGTTGATCCACATCTTCTATAGACACAGAGCTGGTCATCCACAACTTCTATATACACAGAAATGGTCATCCACAACTTCTATATACACAGAGCTGGTTGATCCACATCTTCTATAGACACAGAGCTGGTCATCCACAACTTCTATATACACAGAGCTGGTCATCCACAACTTCTATATACACAGAGATGGTTGATCTACATCTTCTATATACACAGAGCTGGTTGATCCACATCCTCTATAGACACAGAGCTGGTTGATCCACATATTTTATAGACACAGAGCTGGTTGATCCACATCTTCTATAGACACAGAGCTGGTCATCCACAACTTCTATGTACACAGAGCTGGTTGATCTACATCTTCTATATACACAGAGCTGGTTGATCTACATCTTCTATATACACAGAGCTGGTTGATCTACATCTTCTATAGACACAGAGCTGGTTGGTCCACATCTTCTATAGACACAGAGCTGGTCATCCACAACTTCTATGTACACAGAGCTGGTTGATCTACATATTCTATATACACAGAGCTGGTTGATCTACATCTTCTATATACACAGAGCTGGTTGATCCACATCTTTTATAGACACTGAGCTGGTTGATCCACATCTTCTATACACAAAGAGCTGGTTGATCCACATCTTCTATAGACACAGAGCTGGTCATCCACAACTTCTATATACACAGAGATGGTTGATCTACATCTTCTATATACACAGAGCTGGTTGATCCACATCTTCTTACTGACACAGAGCTGGTTGATCTACATCTTCTATATACACAGAGCTGGTTGATCCACATCTTCTATAGACACTGAGCTGGTTGATCCACATCTTCTATAGACACTGAGCTGGTTGATCCACATCTTCTATAGACACAGAGCTGGTCATCCACATCTTCTATATACACAGAGCTGGTCATCCACAACTTCTATATACACAGAGCTGGTTTATTCAGAACGTTTATAGATACAGAGCTGGCTGATCCACATCTTCTTAATGACATAGATCTCATTGATCCACATCTTCTATAGACACAGAGCAGGTTGATCTACATCTTCTTACTGACATAGATCTCGTTGATCCACATCTTCTATAGACACAGAGCTGGTTGATCCACATCCTCTATAGACACAGAGCAGGTTGATCCACATCTTCTTACTGACAGAGAGCTGGTTGATCCACATCTTCTATAGACACAGAGCAGGTTGATCCACATCTTCTATAGACAGAGAGCTGGTTGATCCACATCTTCTTAATGACATAGATCTCGTTGATCCACATCTTCTATAGTCACAGAGCTGGTTGATCCACATTTTCTACAGACACAGAGCTGGTTGATCCACATATTCTACAGACACAGAGCTGGTTGATCCACATCCTCTACAGACACAGAGCTGGTTGATCCACATCCTCTATAGACACAGAGCTGGTTGATCCACATTTTCTACAGACACAGAGCTGGTTGATCCACATTTTCTATATACACAGAGCTGGTTGATCCACATGTTCTAACGACACAGAGCCGGTTGATCCACATCTTCTTACTGACACAGAGCTCGTTGATCCACATGTTCTAACGACACAGAGCCGGTTGATCCACATATTCTTACTGACATAGATCTTGTTGATCCACATCTTCTATAGACACAAAGCAGGTTGATATAGATCTTCTATAGACACAGAGCTGGTTGATCCACATTTTCTAAAGACACAGAGCTGGTTGATCCACATTTTCTATATACACAGAGCTGGTTGATCCACATCTTCTATAGACACAGAGCTGGTCATCCACAACTTCCATAGAAAGAGAGTTGGTTGATCTACATATTCTATAGACACAGAGCTGGTTGGTCCACATCTTCTATAGACACAGAGCTGGTCATCCACAACTTCTATCTACACAGAGCTGGTTGATCTACATATTCTATATACACAGAGCTGGTTGATCTACATCTTCTATATACACAGAGCTGGTTGATCTACATCTTCTATATACACAGATCTGGTTGATCTACATCTTCTATATACACAGAGCTGGTTGATCTACATATTCTATAGACACAGAGCTGGTTGGTCCACATCTTCTATAGACACAGAGCTGGTTGGTCCACATCTTCTATATACACAGAGCTGGTTGATCCACATCTTCTATAGACACTGAGCTGGTTGATCCACATCTTCTATACACAAAGAGCTGGTTGATCCACATCTTCTATAGACACAGAGCTGGTCATCCACAACTTCTATATACACAGAGATGGTTGATCTACATCTTCTATATACACAGAGCTGGTTGATCCACATCTTCTTACTGACACAGAGCTGGTTGATCTACATCTTCTATATACACAGAGCTGGTTGATCCACATCTTCTATAGACACTGAGCTGGTTGATCCACATCTTCTATAGACACAGAGCTGGTCATCCACATCTTCTATATACACAGAGCTGGTCATCCACAACTTCTATATACACAGAGCTGGTTTATTCAGAACGTTTATAGACACAGAGCTGGCTGATCCACATCTTCTTAATGACATAGATCTCATTGATCCACATCTTCTATAGACACAGAGCAGGTTGATCTACATCTTCTTAGTGACATAGATCTCGATGATCCACATCTTCTATAGACACAGAGCTGGTTGATCCACATCCTCTATAGACACAGAGCAGGTTGATCCACATCTTCTTACTGACAGAGAGCTGGTTGATCCACATCTTCTATAGACACAGAGCAGGTTGATCCACATCTTCTATAGACAGAGAGCTGGTTGATCCACATCTTCTTAATGACATAGATCTCGTTGATCCACATCTTCTATAGTCACAGAGCTGGTTGATCCACATTTTCTACAGACACAGAGCTGGTTGATCCACATATTCTACAGACACAGAGCTGGTTGATCCACATCCTCTACAGACACAGAGCTGGTTGATCCACATCCTCTATAGACACAGAGCTGGTTGATCCACATTTTCTACAGACACAGAGCTGGTTGATCCACATTTTCTATATACACAGAGCTGGTTGATCCACATGTTCTAACGACACAGAGCCGGTTGATCCACATCTTCTTACTGACACAGAGCCGGTTGATCCACATCTTCTTACTGACACAGAGCTGGTTGATCCACAACTTCTATAGAAAGAGAGTTGGTTGATCTACATCTTCTATATACACAGAGCTGGTTGATCCACATCTTCTATAGACACAGAGCTGGTTGATCTACATCTTCTATATACACAGAGCTGGTCATCCACAACTTCTATGTACACAGAGCTGGTTGATCCACATCCTCTATAGACACAGAGCTGGTTGATCCACATCTTCTATAGACACTGAGCTGGTTGATCCACATCCTCTATAGACACAGAGTTGGTTGGTCCACATCTTCTATAGACACAGAGCTGGTCATCCACAACTTCTATGTACACAGAGCTGGTTGATCTACATCTTCTTTATACACAGAGCTGGTTGATCCACATCTTCTATATACACAGAGCTGGTTGATCCACATCTTCTATAGACACTGAGCTGGTTGATCCACATCTTTTATACACAAAGAGCTGGTTGATCCACATCTTCTATAGACACAGAGCTGGTCATCCACAACTTCTATATACACAGAGCTGGTCATCCACAACTTCTATATACACAGAGCTGGTTGATCCACATCCTCTATAGACACAGAGCTGGTTGATCCACATATTTTATAGACACAGAGCTGGTTGATCCACATCTTCTATAGACACAGAGCTGGTCATCCACAACTTCTATGTACACAGAGCTGGTTGATCCACATCTTCTATAGACAGAGCTGGTCATCCACAACTTCTATGTACACAGAGCTGGTTGATCTACATCTTCTATATACACAGAGCTGGTTGATCCACATCTTCTATAGACACTGAGCTGGTTGATCCACATATTTTATACACAAAGAGCTAGTTGATCCACATATTTTATAGACACAGAGCTGGTTGATCCACATCTTCTATAGACACAGAGCTGGTCATCCACAACTTCTTTGTACACAGAGCTGGTTGATCTACATCTTCTATATACACAGAGCTGGTTGATCTACATCTTCTATATACACAGAGCTGGTTTATCCACATCTTCTATAGACACTGAGCTGGTTGATCCACATCTTTTATACACAAAGAGCTGGTTGATCCACATCTTCTATAGACACAGAGCTGGTCATCCACAACTTCTATATACACAGAAATGGTCATCCACAACTTCTATATACACAGAGATGGTTGATCTACATCTTCTATATACACAGAGCTGGTTGATCCACATCTTCTATATACACAGAGCTGGTTGATCCACATCCTCTATAGACACAGAGCTGGTTGATCCACATCCTCAATAGACACAGAGCTGGTTGATCCACATATTTTATAGACACAGAGCTGGTTGATCCACATCTTCTATAGACACAGAGCCGGTTGATCCACATATTTTATAGACACAGAGCTGGTTGATCCCCATCTTCTATAGACACAGAGCCGGTTGATCCACATAGTTTATAGAAACAGAGCTGGTTGATCCACATCTTCTATAGACACCGATCTGGTTGATCCACATCGTCTTACTGACAGAGAGCTGGTTGATCAACATCTTCTATAGACAGAGAGCTGGTTGATCCACATCTTCTTAATGACATAGATCTCGTTGATCCAGATCTTCTATATACACAGAGCTGGTTGATCCACATATTCTACAGACACAGAGCTGGTTGATCCACATTCTATAGACACAGAGCTGGTTGATCCACATCCTCTACAGACACAGAGCTGGTTGATCCACATCCTCTATAGACACAGAGCTGGTTGATCCACATTTTCTACAGACACAGAGCTGGTTGAACCACATTTTCTATATACACAGAGCTGGTTGATCCACATATTCTACAGACACAGAGCTGGTTGAACCACATTTTCTATATACACAGAGCTGGTTGATCCACATGTTCTAACGACACAGTGCCGGTTGATCCACATCTTCTATATACACAGAGCTGGTTGATCCAGATCTTCTATAGACACAGAGCTGGTCATCCACAACTTCTATAGAAAGAGAGTTGGTTGATCTACATCCTCTATAGACACAGCGCTGGTTGGTCCACATCTTCTATAGACACAGAGCTGGTCATCCACAACTTCTATGTACACAGAGCTGGTTGATCTACATCTTCTATATACACAGAGCTGGTTGATCCACATCTTCTATAGACACTGAGCTGGTTGATCTACATCTTCTATATACACAGAGCTGGTTGATCCACATCTTCTATAGACACTGAGCTGGTTGATCCACATATTTTATACACAAAGAGCTGGTTGATCCACATCTTCTATAGACACAGAGCTGGTCATCCACAACTTCTATATACACAGAGCTGGTCATCCACAACTTCTATATACACAGAGATGGTTGATCTACATCTTCTATATACACAGAGCTGGTTGATCCACATCCTCTATAGACACAGAGCTGGTTGATCCACATATTTTATAGACACAGAGCTGGTTGATCCACATATTTTATAGACACAGAGCTGGTTGATCCACATCTTTTATAGACACAGAGCAGGTTGATCCACATATTCTATAGACAGAGAGCTGGTTGATCCACATCTTCTTAATGACATAGATCTCGTTGATCCACATCTTCTATAGACACAAAGCAGGTTGATCCAGATCTTCTGTAGACACTGAGCTGGTTGATCCACATTTTCTACAGACACAGAGCTGGTTGATCCACATCCTCTACAGACACAGAGCTGGTTGATCCACATCCTCTACAGACACAGAGCTGGTTGATCCACACAGACACAGAGCTGGTTGATCCACATTTTCTATATACACAGAGCTGGTTGATCCACATGTTCTAACGACACAGAGCCGGTTGATCCACATCTTCTTACTGACACAGAGCTGGTTGATCCACATCTTCTATAGACACAGAGCTGGTCATCCACAACTTCTATAGAAAGAGTTGGTTGATCTACATCTTCTATAGACACAGAGCTGGTTGATCCACATCTTCTATAGACACAGAGTTGGTTGATCCACATCTTCTATAGACACAGAGCTGGTCATCCACAACTTCTATGTACACAGAGCTGGTTGATCTACATCTTCTATATATACAGAGCTGGTTGATCCACATCTTCTATATACACTGAGCTGGTTGATCCACATCTTCTATACACAAAGAGCTGGTTGATCCACATCTTCTATAGACACAGAGCTGGTCATCCACAACTTCTATATACACAGAGATGGTTGATCTACATCTTCTATATACACAGAGCTGGTTGATCCACATCTTCTATAGACACTGAGCTGGTTGATCCACATAATTTATACACAAAGAGCTGGTTGATCCACATATTTTATAGACACAGAGCTGGTTGATCCACATCTTCTATAGACACAGAGCTGGTCATCCACAACTTCTTTGTACACAGAGCTGGTTGATCTACATCTTCTATATACACAGAGCTGGTTGATCTACATCTTCTATATACACAGAGCTGGTTTATCCACATCTTCTATAGACACTGAGCTGGTTGATCCACATATTTTATACACAAAGAGCTGGTTGATCCACATCTTCTATAGACACAGAGCTGGTCATCCACAACTTCTATATACACAGAGCTGGTCATCCACAACTTCTATATACACAGAGATGGTTGATCTACATCTTCTATATACACAGAGCTGGTTGATCCACATCTTCTATATACACAGAGCTGGTTGATCCACATCCTCTATAGACACAGAGCTGGTTGATCCACATCCTCTATAGACACAGAGCTGTTTGATCGTATTTTATAGACACAGAGCTGGTTTATCCACATCTTCTATAGACACTGAGCTGGTTGATCCACATCTTTTATACACAAAGAGCTGGTTGATCCACATCTTCTATAGACACAGAGCTGGTCATCCACAACTTCTATATACACAGAGCTGGTCATGACTTCTATATACACAGAGATGGTTGATCTACATCTTCTATATACACAGAGATGGTTGATCTACATCTTCTATATACACAGAGCTGGTTGATCCACATCTTCTATATACACAGAGCTGCTTGATCCACATCCTCTATAGACACAGAGGCTGGTCCTCTATAGACACATAGCTGGTTGATCATATTTTATAGACACAGAGCTGGTTGATCCACATCTTCTATAGACACAGATCGGTTGATCCACATATTTTATAGACACAGAGCTGGTTGATCCACATCTTCTATAGACACAGAGCCGGTTGATCCACATATTTTATAGACACAGAGGTGGTTGATCCACATATTTTATAGACACAGAGCTGGTTGATCTACATCTTCTATATACACAGAGCTGGTTGATCCACATCTTCTATAGACACTGAGCTGGTTGATCCACATCTTCTATAGACACTGAGCTGGTTGATCCACATCTTCTATAGACACAGAGCTGGTCATCCACATCTTCTATATACACAGAGCTGGTCATCCACAACTTCTATATACACAGAGCTGGTTTATTCAGAACGTTTATAGATACAGAGCTGGCTGATCCACATCTTCTTAATGACATAGATCTCATTGATCCACATCTTCTATAGACACAGAGCAGGTTGATCTACATCTTCTTACTGACATAGATCTCGTTGATCCACATCTTCTATAGACACAGAGCTGGTTGATCCACATCCTCTATAGACACAGAGCAGGTTGATCCACATCTTCTTACTGACAGAGAGCTGGTTGATCCACATCTTCTATAGACACAGAGCAGGTTGATCCACATCTTCTATAGACAGAGAGCTGGTTGATCCACATCTTCTTAATGACATAGATCTCGTTGATCCACATCTTCTATAGTCACAGAGCTGGTTGATCCACATTTTCTACAGACACAGAGCTGGTTGATCCACATATTCTACAGACACAGAGCTGGTTGATCCACATCCTCTACAGACACAGAGCTGGTTGATCCACATCCTCTATAGACACAGAGCTGGTTGATCCACATTTTCTACAGACACAGAGCTGGTTGATCCACATTTTCTATATACACAGAGCTGGTTGATCCACATGTTCTAACGACACAGAGCCGGTTGATCCACATCTTCTTACTGACACAGAGCTCGTTGATCCACATGTTCTAACGACACAGAGCCGGTTGATCCACATATTCTTACTGACATAGATCTTGTTGATCCACATCTTCTATAGACACAAAGCAGGTTGATATAGATCTTCTATAGACACAGAGCTGGTTGATCCACATTTTCTAAAGACACAGAGCTGGTTGATCCACATTTTCTATATACACAGAGCTGGTTGATCCACATCTTCTATAGACACAGAGCTGGTCATCCACAACTTCCATAGAAAGAGAGTTGGTTGATCTACATATTCTATAGACACAGAGCTGGTTGGTCCACATCTTCTATAGACACAGAGCTGGTCATCCACAACTTCTATCTACACAGAGCTGGTTGATCTACATATTCTATATACACAGAGCTGGTTGATCTACATCTTCTATATACACAGAGCTGGTTGATCTACATCTTCTATATACACAGATCTGGTTGATCTACATCTTCTATATACACAGAGCTGGTTGATCTACATCTTCTATAGACACAGAGCTGGTTGGTCCACATCTTCTATAGACACAGAGCTGGTTGGTCCACATCTTCTATATACACAGAGCTGGTTGATCCACATCTTCTATAGACACTGAGCTGGTTGATCCACATCTTCTATACACAAAGAGCTGGTTGATCCACATCTTCTATAGACACAGAGCTGGTCATCCACAACTTCTATATACACAGAGATGGTTGATCTACATCTTCTATATACACAGAGCTGGTTGATCCACATCTTCTTACTGACACAGAGCTGGTTGATCTACATCTTCTATATACACAGAGCTGGTTGATCCACATCTTCTATAGACACTGAGCTGGTTGATCCACATCTTCTATAGACACAGAGCTGGTCATCCACATCTTCTATATACACAGAGCTGGTCATCCACAACTTCTATATACACAGAGCTGGTTTATTCAGAACGTTTATAGACACAGAGCTGGCTGATCCACATCTTCTTAATGACATAGATCTCATTGATCCACATCTTCTATAGACACAGAGCAGGTTGATCTACATCTTCTTAGTGACATAGATCTCGATGATCCACATCTTCTATAGACACAGAGCTGGTTGATCCACATCCTCTATAGACACAGAGCAGGTTGATCCACATCTTCTTACTGACAGAGAGCTGGTTGATCCACATCTTCTATAGACACAGAGCAGGTTGATCCACATCTTCTATAGACAGAGAGCTGGTTGATCCACATCTTCTTAATGACATAGATCTCGTTGATCCACATCTTCTATAGTCACAGAGCTGGTTGATCCACATTTTCTACAGACACAGAGCTGGTTGATCCACATATTCTACAGACACAGAGCTGGTTGATCCACATCCTCTACAGACACAGAGCTGGTTGATCCACATCCTCTATAGACACAGAGCTGGTTGATCCACATTTTCTACAGACACAGAGCTGGTTGATCCACATTTTCTATATACACAGAGCTGGTTGATCCACATGTTCTAACGACACAGAGCCGGTTGATCCACATCTTCTTACTGACACAGAGCCGGTTGATCCACATCTTCTTACTGACACAGAGCTGGTTGATCCACAACTTCTATAGAAAGAGAGTTGGTTGATCTACATCTTCTATATACACAGAGCTGGTTGATCCACATCTTCTATAGACACAGAGCTGGTTGATCTACATCTTCTATATACACAGAGCTGGTCATCCACAACTTCTATGTACACAGAGCTGGTTGATCCACATCCTCTATAGACACAGAGCTGGTTGATCCACATCTTCTATAGACACTGAGCTGGTTGATCCACATCCTCTATAGACACAGAGTTGGTTGGTCCACATCTTCTATAGACACAGAGCTGGTCATCCACAACTTCTATGTACACAGAGCTGGTTGATCTACATCTTCTTTATACACAGAGCTGGTTGATCCACATCTTCTATATACACAGAGCTGGTTGATCCACATCTTCTATAGACACTGAGCTGGTTGATCCACATCTTTTATACACAAAGAGCTGGTTGATCCACATCTTCTATAGACACAGAGCTGGTCATCCACAACTTCTATATACACAGAGCTGGTCATCCACAACTTCTATATACACAGAGCTGGTTGATCCACATCCTCTATAGACACAGAGCTGGTTGATCCACATATTTTATAGACACAGAGCTGGTTGATCCACATCTTCTATAGACACAGAGCTGGTCATCCACAACTTCTATGTACACAGAGCTGGTTGATCCACATCTTCTATAGACAGAGCTGGTCATCCACAACTTCTATGTACACAGAGCTGGTTGATCTACATCTTCTATATACACAGAGCTGGTTGATCCACATCTTCTATAGACACTGAGCTGGTTGATCCACATATTTTATACACAAAGAGCTAGTTGATCCACATATTTTATAGACACAGAGCTGGTTGATCCACATCTTCTATAGACACAGAGCTGGTCATCCACAACTTCTTTGTACACAGAGCTGGTTGATCTACATCTTCTATATACACAGAGCTGGTTGATCTACATCTTCTATATACACAGAGCTGGTTTATCCACATCTTCTATAGACACTGAGCTGGTTGATCCACATCTTTTATACACAAAGAGCTGGTTGATCCACATCTTCTATAGACACAGAGCTGGTCATCCACAACTTCTATATACACAGAAATGGTCATCCACAACTTCTATATACACAGAGATGGTTGATCTACATCTTCTATATACACAGAGCTGGTTGATCCACATCTTCTATATACACAGAGCTGGTTGATCCACATCCTCTATAGACACAGAGCTGGTTGATCCACATCCTCAATAGACACAGAGCTGGTTGATCCACATATTTTATAGACACAGAGCTGGTTGATCCACATCTTCTATAGACACAGAGCCGGTTGATCCACATATTTTATAGACACAGAGCTGGTTGATCCCCATCTTCTATAGACACAGAGCCGGTTGATCCACATAGTTTATAGAAACAGAGCTGGTTGATCCACATCTTCTATAGACACCGATCTGGTTGATCCACATCGTCTTACTGACAGAGAGCTGGTTGATCAACATCTTCTATAGACAGAGAGCTGGTTGATCCACATCTTCTTAATGACATAGATCTCGTTGATCCAGATCTTCTATATACACAGAGCTGGTTGATCCACATATTCTACAGACACAGAGCTGGTTGATCCACATCCTCTATAGACACAGAGCTGGTTGATCCACATCCTCTACAGACACAGAGCTGGTTGATCCACATCCTCTATAGACACAGAGCTGGTTGATCCACATTTTCTACAGACACAGAGCTGGTTGAACCACATTTTCTATATACACAGAGCTGGTTGATCCACATATTCTACAGACACAGAGCTGGTTGAACCACATTTTCTATATACACAGAGCTGGTTGATCCACATGTTCTAACGACACAGTGCCGGTTGATCCACATCTTCTATATACACAGAGCTGGTTGATCCAGATCTTCTATAGACACAGAGCTGGTCATCCACAACTTCTATAGAAAGAGAGTTGGTTGATCTACATCCTCTATAGACACAGCGCTGGTTGGTCCACATCTTCTATAGACACAGAGCTGGTCATCCACAACTTCTATGTACACAGAGCTGGTTGATCTACATCTTCTATATACACAGAGCTGGTTGATCCACATCTTCTATAGACACTGAGCTGGTTGATCTACATCTTCTATATACACAGAGCTGGTTGATCCACATCTTCTATAGACACTGAGCTGGTTGATCCACATATTTTATACACAAAGAGCTGGTTGATCCACATCTTCTATAGACACAGAGCTGGTCATCCACAACTTCTATATACACAGAGCTGGTCATCCACAACTTCTATATACACAGAGATGGTTGATCTACATCTTCTATATACACAGAGCTGGTTGATCCACATCCTCTATAGACACAGAGCTGGTTGATCCACATATTTTATAGACACAGAGCTGGTTGATCCACATATTTTATAGACACAGAGCTGGTTGATCCACATCTTTTATAGACACAGAGCAGGTTGATCCACATATTCTATAGACAGAGAGCTGGTTGATCCACATCTTCTTAATGACATAGATCTCGTTGATCCACATCTTCTATAGACACAAAGCAGGTTGATCCAGATCTTCTGTAGACACTGAGCTGGTTGATCCACATTTTCTACAGACACAGAGCTGGTTGATCCACATCCTCTACAGACACAGAGCTGGTTGATCCACATCCTCTACAGACACAGAGCTGGTTGATCCACATTTTCTACAGACACAGAGCTGGTTGATCCACATTTTCTATATACACAGAGCTGGTTGATCCACATGTTCTAACGACACAGAGCCGGTTGATCCACATCTTCTTACTGACACAGAGCTGGTTGATCCACATCTTCTATAGACACAGAGCTGGTCATCCACAACTTCTATAGAAAGAGAGTTGGTTGATCTACATCTTCTATAGACACAGAGCTGGTTGATCCACATCTTCTATAGACACAGAGTTGGTTGATCCACATCTTCTATAGACACAGAGCTGGTCATCCACAACTTCTATATACACAGAGCAGAGATGGTTGATCTACATCTTCTATATACACAGAGCTGGTTGATCCACATCCTCTATAGACACAGAGCTGGTTGATCCACATATTTTATAGACACAGAGCTGGTTGATCCACATATTTTATAGACACAGAGCTGGTTGATCCACATCTTTTATAGACACAGAGCAGGTTGATCCACATATTCTATAGACAGAGAGCTGGTTGATCCACATCTTCTTAATGACATAGGTTGATCCACATCTTCTATAGAC
Organism: Oncorhynchus nerka; assembly: GCF_034236695.1. Taxonomy (NCBI): domain Eukaryota; kingdom Metazoa; phylum Chordata; class Actinopteri; order Salmoniformes; family Salmonidae; genus Oncorhynchus; species Oncorhynchus nerka. Next base: position 91,981,568 of record NC_088419.1, on the reverse strand, counting down.
ACAAAGCAGGTTGATCCAGATCTTCTGTAGACACTGAGCTGGTTGATCCACATTTTCTACAGACACAGAGCTGGTTGATCCACATCCTCTACAGACACAGAGCTGGTTGATCCACATCCTCTACAGACACAGAGCTGGTTGATCCACATTTTCTACAGACACAGAGCTGGTTGATCCACATTTTCTATATACACAGAGCTGGTTGATCCACATGTTCTAACGACACAGAGCCGGTTGATCCACATCTTCTTACTGACACAGAGCTGGTTGATCCACATCTTCTATAGACACAGAGCTGGTCATCCACAACTTCTATAGAAAGAGAGTTGGTTGATCTACATCTTCTATAGACACAGAGCTGGTTGATCCACATCTTCTATAGACACAGAGTTGGTTGATCCACATCTTCTATAGACACAGAGCTGGTCATCCACAACTTCTATGTACACAGAGCTGGTTGATCTACATCTTCTATATATACAGAGCTGGTTGATCCACATCTTCTATATACACTGAGCTGGTTGATCCACATCTTCTATACACAAAGAGCTGGTTGATCCACATCTTCTATAGACACAGAGCTGGTCATCCACAACTTCTATATACACAGAGATGGTTGATCTACATCTTCTATATACACAGAGCTGGTTGATCCACATCTTCTATAGACACTGAGCTGGTTGATCCACATAATTTATACACAAAGAGCTGGTTGATCCACATATTTTATAGACACAGAGCTGGTTGATCCACATCTTCTATAGACACAGAGCTGGTCATCCACAACTTCTTTGTACACAGAGCTGGTTGATCTACATCTTCTATATACACAGAGCTGGTTGATCTACATCTTCTATATACACAGAGCTGGTTTATCCACATCTTCTATAGACACTGAGCTGGTTGATCCACATATTTTATACACAAAGAGCTGGTTGATCCACATCTTCTATAGACACAGAGCTGGTCATCCACAACTTCTATATACACAGAGCTGGTCATCCACAACTTCTATATACACAGAGATGGTTGATCCACATCTTCTATATACACAGAGCTGGTTGATCCACATCTTCTATATACACAGAGCTGGTTGATCCACATCCTCTATAGACACAGAGCTGGTTGATCCACATCCTCTATAGACACAGAGCTGTTTGATCCACGTATTTTATAGACACAGAGCTGGTTTATCCACATCTTCTATAGACACTGAGCTGGTTGATCCACATCTTTTATACACAAAGAGCTGGTTGATCCACATCTTCTATAGACACAGAGCTGGTCATCCACAACTTCTATATACACAGAGCTGGTCATCCACGACTTCTATATACACAGAGATGGTTGATCTACATCTTCTATATACACAGAGATGGTTGATCTACATCTTCTATATACACAGAGCTGGTTGATCCACATCTTCTATATACACAGAGCTGCTTGATCCACATCCTCTATAGACACAGAGCTGGTTGATCCACATCCTCTATAGACACATAGCTGGTTGATCCACATATTTTATAGACACAGAGCTGGTTGATCCACATCTTCTATAGACACAGAGCCGGTTGATCCACATATTTTATAGACACAGAGCTGGTTGATCCACATCTTCTATAGACACAGAGCCGGTTGATCCACATATTTTATAGACACAGAGGTGGTTGATCCACATATTTTATAGACACAGAGCTGGTTGATCCACATCTTCTATAGACACATAGATGGTTGATCCACATCCTCTATAGACACGGAGCAGGTTGATCCACGTCTTCCTTAGACACCGATCTGGTTGATCTACATCTTCTATAGACACAGAGCCGGTTGATCCACATATTTTATAGACACAGAGGTGGTTGATCCACATATTTTATCGACACCGATCTGGTTGATCCACATCTTCTTACTGACAGAGAGCTGGTTGATCAACATCTTCTATAGACAGAGAGCTGGTTGATCCACATCTTCTTAATGACATAGATCTCGTTGATCCAGATCTTCTATATACACAGAGCTGGTTGATCCACATATTCTACAGACACAGAGCTGGTTGATCCACATCCTCTATAGACACAGAGCTGGTTGATCCACATCCTCTATAGACACAGAGCTGGTTGATCCACATCCTCTACAGACACAGAGCTGGTTGATCCACATCCTCTATAGACACAGAGCTGGTTGATCCACATTTTCTACAGACACAGAGCTGGTTGATCCACATCTTCTATATACACAGAGCTGGTTGATCCACATATTCTACAGACAGAGCTGGTCATCCACAACTTCTATAGAAAGAGAGTTGGTTGATCTACATCTTCTATAGACACAGCGCTGGTTGGTCCACATCTTCTATAGACACAGCGCTGGTTGGTCCACATCTTCTATATACACAGAGCTGGTTGATCTACATCTTCTATATACACAGAGCTGGTTGATCCACATCTTCTATAGACACTGAGCTGGTTGATCCACATCTTTTATACACAAAGAGCTGGTTGATCCACATCTTCTATAGACACAGAGCTGGTCATCCACAACTTCTCTATACACAGAGCTGGTCATCCACAACTTCTATATACACAGAGATGGTTGATCTACATCTTCTATATACACAGAGCTGGTTGATCCACATCCTCTATAGACACAGAGCTGGTTGATCCACATATTTTATAGACACAGAGCTGGTTGATCCACATCCTCTATAGACACAGAGCTGGTTGATCCACATATTTTATAGACACAGAGCTGGTTGATCCACATCCTCTATAGACACAGAGCTGGTTGATCCACATATTTTATAGACACAGAGCTGGTTGATCCACATATTCTATAGACACAGAGCCGGTTGATCCACATATTTTATAGACACAGAGCTGGATGATCCACATCTTCTATAGACACAGAGCCGGTTGATCCACATATTTTATAGACACAGAGCTGGTTGATCCACATATTTTATAGACACAGAGCTGGTTGATCCACATCTTCTATAGACACATAGATGGTTGATCCACATCCTCTATAGACACGGAGCAGGTTGATCCACGTCTTCCTTAGACACCGATCTGGTTGATCTACATCTTCTATAGACACAGAGCCGGTTGATCCACATATTTTATAGACACAGAGGTGGTTGATCCACATATTTTATCGACACCGATCTGGTTGATCCACATCTTCTTACTGACAGAGAGCTGGTTGATCAACATCTTCTATAGACAGAGAGCTGGTTGATCCACATCTTCTTAATGACATAGATCTCGTTGATCCAGATCTTCTATATACACAGAGCTGGTTGATCCACATATTCTACAGACACAGAGCTGGTTGATCCACATCCTCTATAGACACAGAGCTGGTTGATCCACATCCTCTATAGACACAGAGCTGGTTGATCCACATCCTCTACAGACACAGAGCTGGTTGATCCACATCCTCTACAGACACAGAGCTGGTTGATCCACATCCTCTATAGACACAGAGCTGGTTGATCCACATTTTCTACAGACACAGAGCTGGTTGATCCACATCTTCTATATACACAGAGCTGGTTGATCCACATATTCTACAGACAGAGCTGGTCATCCACAACTTCTATAGAAAGAGAGTTGGTTGATCTACATCTTCTATAGACACAGCGCTGGTTGGTCCACATCTTCTATAGACACAGCGCTGGTTGGTCCACATCTTCTATATACACAGAGCTGGTTGATCTACATCTTCTATATACACAGAGCTGGTTGATCCACATCTTCTATAGACACTGAGCTGGTTGATCCACATCTTTTATACACAAAGAGCTGGTTGATCCACATCTTCTATAGACACAGAGCTGGTCATCCACAACTTCTCTATACACAGAGCTGGTCATCCACAACTTCTATATACACAGAGATGGTTGATCTACATCTTCTATATACACAGAGCTGGTTGATCCACATCCTCTATAGACACAGAGCTGGTTGATCCACATATTTTATAGACACAGAGCTGGTTGATCCACATCCTCTATAGACACAGAGCTGGTTGATCCACATATTTTATAGACACAGAGCTGGTTGATCCACATCCTCTATAGACACAGAGCTGGTTGATCCACATATTTTATAGACACAGAGCTGGTTGATCCACATATTCTATAGACACAGAGCCGGTTGATCCACATATTTTATAGACACAGAGCTGGATGATCCACATCTTCTATAGACACAGAGCCGGTTGATCCACATATTTTATAGACACAGAGCTGGTTGATCCACATATTTTATAGACACAGAGCTGGTTGATCCACATCTTCTATAGACACATAGATGGTTGATCCACATCCTCTATAGACACGGAGCAGGTTGATCCACGTCTTCCTTAGACACCGATCTGGTTGATCCACATCTTCTTACTGACAGAGAGCTGGTTGATCCAAATCTTTTATAGACACAGAGCAGGTTGATCCACATCTTCTATAGACAGAGAGCTGGTTGATCCACATCTTCTTAATGACATAGATCTCGTTGATCCACATCTTCTATAGACACAAAGCAGGTTGATCCAGATCTTCTGTAGACACTGAGCTGGTTGATCCACATTTTCTACAGACACATAGCTGGTTGATCCACATCCTTTACAGACACAGAGCTGGTTGATCCACATTTTCTACAGACACAGAGCTGGTTGATCCACATTTTCTATATACACAGAGCTGGTTGATCCACATGTTCTAACGACACAGAGCCGGTTGATCCACATCTTCTTACTGACACAGAGCTGGTTGATCCACATCTTCTATAGACACAGAGCTGGTCATCCACAACTTCTATAGAAAGAGAGTTGGTTGATCTACATCTTCTATAGACACAGAGCTGGTTGATCCACATCTTCTATAGACACAGCGCTGGTCATCCACAACTTCTATGTACACAGAGCTGGTTGATCTACATCTTCTATATACACAGAGCTGGATGATCCACATCTTCTATATACACTGAGCTGGTTGATCCACATCTTCTATACACAAAGAGCTGGTTGATCCACATCTTCTATAGACACAGAGCTGGTCATCCACAACTTCTATATACACAGAGATGGTTGATCTACATCTTCTATATACACAGAGCTGGTTGATCCACATCTTCTTACTGACAGAGAGCTGGTTGATCCACATCTTCTATAGACAGAGAGCTGGTTGATCCACATCTTCTTAATGACATAGATCTCGTTGATCCAGATCTTCTATATACACAGAGTTGGTTGATCCACATCCTCTATAGACACAGAGCTGGTTGATCCACATCCTCTATAGACACAGAGCTGGTTGATCCACATCCTCTACAGACACAGAGCTGGTTGATCCACATCCTCTATAGACACAGAGCTGGTTGATCCACATTTTCTACAGACACAGAGCTGGTTGATCCAGATCTTCTATATACACAGAGCTGGTTGATCCACATTTTCTACAGACACAGAGCTGGTTGATCCAGATCTTCTATAGACACAGAGCTGGTCATCCACAACTTCTATAGAAAGAGAGTTGGTTGATCTACATCTTCTATAGACACAGCGCTGGTTGGTCCACATCTTCTATAGACACAGAGCTGGTCATCCACAACTTCTATGTACACAGAGCTGGTTGATCTACATCTTCTATAGACACAGAGCTGGTTGAACCACATCTTCTATATACACAGAGCTGGTTGATCCACATCTTCTATACACAAAGAGCTGGTTGATCCACATCTTCTATAGACACAGAGCTGGTCATCCACAACTTCTATATACACAGAGATGGTTGATCTACATCTTCTATATACACAGAGCTGGTTGATCCACATCTTCTTACTGACAGAGAGCTGGTTGATCCACATCTTCTATAGACAGAGAGCTGGTTGATCCACATCTTCTTAATGACATAGATCTCGTTGATCCAGATCTTCTATAAACACAGAGCTGGTTGATCCACATATTCTACAGACACAGAGTTGGTTGATCCACATCCTCTATAGACACAGAGCTGGTTGATCCACATCCTCTATAGACACAGAGCTGGTTGATCCACATCCTCTACAGACACAGAGCTGGTTGATCCACATCCTCTATAGACACAGAGCTGGTTGATCCACATTTTCTACAGACACAGAGCTGGTTGATCCACATCTTCTATAGACACAGAGCTGGTCATCCACAACTTCTATATACACAGAGCTGGTCATCCACAACTTCTATATACACAGAGATGGTTGATCTACATCTTCTATATACACAGAGCTGGTTGATCCACATCTCTATAGACACAGAGCTGGTTGATCCACATATTTTATAGACACAGAGCTGGTTGATCCACATCCTCTATAGACACAGAGCTGGTTGATCCACATATTTTATAGACACAGAGCTAGTTGATCCACATCCTCTATAGACACAGAGCTGGTTGATCCACATATTTTATAGACACAGAGCTGGTTGATCCACATCTTCTATAGACACAGAGCCGGTTGATCCACATATTTTATAGACACAGAGCTGGATGATCCACATCTTCTATAGACACAGAGCCGGTTGATCCACATATTTTATAGACACAGAGCTGGTTGATCCACATATTTTATAGACACAGAGCTGGTTGATCCACATCTTCTATAGACACATAGATGGTTGATCCACATCCTCTATAGACACGGAGCAGGTTGATCCACGTCTTCCTTAGACACCGATCTGGTTGATCCACATCTTCTTACTGACAGAGAGCTGGTTGATCCACATCTTTTATAGACACAGAGCAGGTTGATCTACATCTTCTATAGACAGAGAGCTGGTTGATCCACATCTTCTTAATGACATAGATCTCGTTGATCCACATCTTCTATAGACACAAAGCAGGTTGATCCAGATCTTCTGTAGACACTGAGCTGGTTGATCCACATCCTCTATAGACACATAGCTGTTTGATCCACATCCTTTACAGACACAGAGCTGGTTGATCCACATTTTCTACAGACACAGAGCTGGTTGATCCACATTTTCTATATACACAGAGCTGGTTGATCCACATGTTCTAACGACACAGAGCCGGTTGATCCACATCTTCTTACTGACACAGAGCTGGTTGATCCACATCTTCTATAGACACAGAGCTGGTCATCCACAACTTCTATAGAAAGAGAGTTGGTTGATCTACATCTTCTATAGACACAGAGCTGGTTGATCCACATCTTCTATAGACACAGCGCTGGTCATCCACAACTTCTATGTACACAGAGCTGGTTGATCTACATCTTCTATATACACAGAGCTGGATGATCCACATCTTCTATATACACTGAGCTGGTTGATCCACATCTTCTATACACAAAGAGCTGGTTGATCCACATCTTCTATAGACAGAGAGCTGGTTGATCCACATCTTCTTAATGACATAGATCTCGTTGATCCAGATCTTCTATAAACACAGAGCTGGTTGATCCACATATTCTACAGACACAGAGTTGGTTGATCCACATCCTCTATAGACACAGAGCTGGTTGATCCACATCCTCTATAGACACAGAGCTGGTTGATCCACATCCTCTACAGACACAGAGCTGGTCATCCACAACTTCTATATACACAGAGATGGTTGATCTACATCTTCTATATACACAGAGCTGGTTGATCCACATCTTCTTACTGACAGAGAGCTGGTTGATCCACATCTTCTATAGACAGAGAGCTGGTTGATCCACATCTTCTTAATGACATAGATCTCGTTGATCCAGATCTTCTATAAACACAGAGCTGGTTGATCCACATATTCTACAGACACAGAGTTGGTTGATCCACATCCTCTATAGACACAGAGCTGGTTGATCCACATCCTCTATAGACACAGAGCTGGTTGATCCACATCCTCTACAGACACAGAGCTGGTTGATCCACATCCTCTATAGACACAGAGCTGGTTGATCCACATTTTCTACAGACACAGAGCTGGTTGATCCAGATCTTCTATATACACAGAGCTGGTTGAACCACATTTTCTAAATACACAGAGCTGGTTGATCCACATCTTCTATAGACACAGAGCTGGTCATCCACAACTTCTATAGAAAGAGAGTTGGTTGATCTACATCTTCTATAGACACAGCGCTGGTTGGTCCACATCTTCTATAGACACAGAGCTGGTCATCCACAACTTCTATGTACACAGAGCTGGTTGATCTACATCTTCTATAGACACAGAGCTGGTTGAACCACATCTTCTATATACACAGAGCTGGTTGATCTACATCTTCTATATACACTGAGCTGGTTGATCCACATCTTCTATACACAAAGAGCTGGTTGATCCACATCTTCTATAGACACAGAGCTGGTCATCCACAACTTCTATATACACAGAGATGGTTGATCCACATCTTCTATATACACTGAGCTGGTTGATCCACATCTTCTATACACAAAGAGTTGGTTGATCCACATCTTCTATAGACACAGAGCTGGTCATCCACAACTTCTATATACACAGAGATGGTTGATCTACATCTTCTATATACACAGAGCTGGTTGATCCACATCTTCTTACTGACAGAGAGCTGGTTGATCCACATCTTCTATAGACAGAGAGCTGGTTGATCCACATCTTCTTAATGACATAGATCTCGTTGATCCAGATCTTCTATATACACAGAGCTGGTTGATCCACATATTCTACAGACACAGAGTTGGTTGATCCACATCCTCTATAGACACAGAGCTGGTTGATCCACATCCTCTATAGACACAGAGCTGGTTGATCCACATCCTCTACAGACACAGAGCTGGTTGATCCACATCCTCTATAGACACAGAGCTGGTTGATCCACATTTTCTACAGACACAGAGCAGGTTGAACCACATTTTCTAAATACACAGAGCTGGTTGATCCACATCTTCTTACTGACACAGAGCTGGTTGATCCACATCTTCTAACGACACAGAGCCGGTTGATCCACATCTTCTTACTGACACAGAGCTGGTTGATCCACAACTTCTATAGAAAGAGAGTTGGTTGATCTACATCTTCTATAGACACAGAGCTGGTCATCCACAACTTCTATGTACACAGAGCTGGTTGATCTACATCTTCTATAGACACAGAGCTGGTTGAACCACATCTTCTATATACACAGAGCTGGTTGATCTACATCTTCTATATACACAGAGCTGGTTGATCCACATCTTCTATAGACACTGAGCTGGTTGATCCACATCTTTTATACACAAAGAGCTGGTTGATCCACATCTTCTATAGACACAGAGCTGGTCATCCACAACTTCTATATACACAGAGCTGGTCATCCACAACTTCTATATACACAGAGATGGTTGATCTACATCTTCTATATACACAGAGCTGGTTGATCCACATCCTCTATAGACACAGAGCTGGTTGATCCACATATTTTATAGACACAGAGCTGGTTGATCCACATCCTCTATAGACACAGAGCTGGTTGATCCACATATTTTATAGACACAGAGCTGGTTGATCCACATCCTCTATAGACACAGAGCTGGTTGATCCACATATTTTATAGACACAGAGCTGGTTGATCCACATCTTCTATAGACACAGAGCCGGTTGATCCACATATTTTATAGACACAGAGCTGGATGATCCACATCTTCTATAGACACAGAGCCGGTTGATCCACATATTTTATAGACACAGAGCTCGTTGATCCACATATTTTATAGACACAGAGCTGGTTGATCCACATATTTTATAGACACAGAGCTGGTTGATCCACATCTTCTATAGACACAGAGCCGGTTGATCCACATATTTTATAGACACAGAGCTGGATGATCCACATCTTCTATAGACACAGAGCCGGTTGATCCACATATTTTATAGACACAGAGCTCGTTGATCCACATCCTCTATAGACACGGAGCAGGTTGATCCACGTCTTCCTTAGACACCGATCTGGTTGATCCACATCTTCTTACTGACAGAGAGTTGGTTGATCCACATCTTTTATAGACACAGAGCAGGTTGATCCACATCTTCTAACGACAGAGAGCTGGTTGATCCACATCTTCTTAATGACATAGATCTTGTTGATCCACATCTTCTATAGACACAAAGCAGGTTGATCCAGATCTTCTATAGACACAGAGCTGGTTGATCCACATTTTCTACAGACACAGAGCTGGTTGATCCACATCCTCTACAGACACAGAGCTGGTTGATCCACATCCTCTACAGACACAGAGCTGGTTGATCCACATTTTCTACAGACACAGAGCTGGTTGATCCACATTTTCTATATACACCGAGCTGGTTGATCCACATGTTCTAACGACACAGAGCCGGTTGATCCACATCTTCTTACTGACACAGAGCTGGTTGATCCACATCTTCTATAGACACAGAGCTGGTCATCCACAACTTCTATAGAAAGAGAGTTGGTTGATCTACATCTTCTATAGACACAGAGCTGGTTGATCCACATCTTCTATAGACACAGAGCTGGTCATCCACAACTTCTATGTACACAGAGCTGGTTGATCTACATCTTCTATATACACAGAGCTGGTTGATCCACATCTTCTATATACACTGAGCTGGTTGATCCACATCTTCTATACACAAAGAGCTGGTTGATCCACATCTTCTATAGACACAGAGCTGGTCATCCACAACTTCTATATACACAGAGATGGTTGATCTACATCTTCTTACTGACAGAGAGCTGGTTGATCCACATCTTCTATAGACAGAGAGCTGGTTGATCCACATCTTCTTAATGACATAGATCTCGTTGATCCAGATCTTCTATATACACAGAGCTGGTTGATCCACATATTCTACAGACACAGAGTTGGTTGATCCACATCCTCTATAGACACAGAGCTGGTTGATCCACATCCTCTATAGACACAGAGCTGGTTGATCTTCATCCTCTACAGACACAGAGCTGGTTGATCCACATCCTCTATAGACACAGAGCTGGTTGATCCACATTTTCTACAGACACAGAGCTGGTTGATCCAGATCTTCTATATACACAGAGCTGGTTGAACCACATTTTCTAAATACACAGAGCTGGTTGATCCACATCTTCTATAGACACAGAGCTGGTCATCCACAACTTCTATAGAAAGAGAGTTGGTTGATCTACATCTTCTATAGACACAGCGCTGGTTGGTCCACATCTTCTATAGACACAGAGCTGGTCATCCACAACTTCTATGTACACAGAGCTGGTTGATCTACATCTTCTATAGACACAGAGCTGGTTGAACCACATCTTCTATATACACAGAGCTGGTTGATCTACATCTTCTATATACACTGAGCTGGTTGATCCACATCTTCTATACACAAAGAGCTGGTTGATCCACATCTTCTATAGACACAGAGCTGGTCATCCACAACTTCTATATACACAGAGATGGTTGATCCACATCTTCTATATACACTGAGCTGGTTGATCCACATCTTCTATACACAAAGAGCTGGTTGATCCACATCTTCTATAGACACAGAGCTGGTCATCCACAACTTCTATATACACAGAGATGGTTGATCTACATCTTCTATATACACAGAGCTGGTTAATCCACATCTTCTTACTGACAGAGAGCTGGTTGATCCACATCTTCTATAGACAGAGAGCTGGTTGATCCACATCTTCTTAATGACATAGATCTCGTTGATCCAGATCTTCTATATACACAGAGCTGGTTGATCCACATATTCTACAGACACAGAGTTGGTTGATCCACATCCTCTATAGACACAGAGCTGGTTGATCCACATCCTCTATAGACACAGAGCTGGTTGATCCACATCCTCTACAGACACAGAGCTGGTTGATCCACATCCTCTATAGACACAGAGCTGGTTGATCCACATTTTCTACAGACACAGAGCAGGTTGAACCACATTTTCTAAATACACAGAGCTGGTTGATCCACATCTTCTTACTGACACAGAGCTGGTTGATCCACATCTTCTAACGACACAGAGCCGGTTGATCCACATCTTCTTACTGACACAGAGCTGGTTGATCCACATCTTCTATAGACACAGAGCTGGTCATCCACAACTTCTATAGAAAGAGAGTTGGTTGATCTACATCTTCTATAGACACAGAGCTGGTCATCCACAACTTCTATGTACACAGAGCTGGTTGATCTACATCTTCTATAGACACAGAGCTGGTTGAACCACATCTTCTATATACACAGAGCTGGTTGATCTACATCTTCTATATACACAGAGCTGGTTGATCCACATCTTCTATAGACACTGAGCTGGTTGATCCACATATTTTATACACAAAGAGCTGGTTGATCCACATCTTCTATAGACACAGAGCTGGTCATCCACAACTTCTATATACACAGAGCTGGTCATCCACAACTTCTATATACACAGAGATGGTTGATCTACATCTTCTATATACACAGAGCTGGTTGATCCACATCCTCTATAGACACAGAGCTGGTTGATCCACATATTTTATAGACACAGAGCTGGTTGATCCACATCCTCTATAGACACAGAGCTGGTTGATCCACATATTTTATAGACACAGAGCTGGTTGATCCACATCCTCTATAGACACAGAGCTGGTTGATCCACATATTTTATAGACACAGAGCTGGTTGATCCACATCTTCTATAGACACAGAGCCGGTTGATCCACATATTTTAAAGACACAGAGCTGGATGATCCACATCTTCTATAGACACAGAGCCGGTTGATCCACATATTTTATAGACACAGAGCTCGTTGATCCACATATTTTATAGACACAGAGCTGGTTGATCCACATCTTCTATAGACACATAGATGGTTGATCCACATCCTCTATAGACACGGAGCAGGTTGATCCACGTCTTCCTTAGACACCGATCTGGTTGATCCACATCTTCTTACTGACAGAGAGTTGGTTGATCCACATCTTTTATAGACACAGAGCAGGTTGATCCACATCTTCTAACGACAGAGAGCTGGTTGATCCACATCTTCTTAATGACATTGATCTTGTTGATCCACATCTTCTATAGACACAAAGCAGGTTGATCCAGATCTTCTATAGACACAGAGCTGGTTGATCCACATTTTCTACAGACACAGAGCTGGTTGATCCACATCCTCTACAGACACAGAGCTGGTTGATCCACATCCTCTACAGACACAGAGCTGGTTGATCCACATTTTCTACAGACACAGAGCTGGTTGATCCACATTTTCTATATACACAGAGCTGGTTGATCCACATGTTCTAACGACACAGAGCCGGTTGATCCACATCTTCTTACTGACACAGAGCTGGTTGATCCACATCTTCTATAGACACAGAGCTGGTCATCCACAACTTCTATAGAAAGAGAGTTGGTTGATCTACATCTTCTATAGACACAGAGCTGGTTGATCAACATCTTCTATAGACACAGAGCTGGTCATCCACAACTTCTATGTACACAGAGCTGGTTGATCTACATCTTCTATATACACAGAGCTGGTTGATCTACATCTTCTATATACACAGAGCTGGTTGATCTACATCTTCTATATACACAGAGCTGGTTGATCCACATCTTCTATAGACACTGAGCTGGTTGATCCACATCCTCTACAGACACAGAGCTGGTTCATCCACATCCTCTACAGACACAGAGCTGGTTGATCCACATTTTCTACAGACACAGAGCTGGTTGATCCACATTTTCTATATACACCGAGCTGGTTGATCCACATGTTCTAACGACACAGAGCCGGTTGATCCACATCTTCTTACTGACACAGAGCTGGTTGATCCACATCTTCTATAGACACAGAGCTGGTCATCCACAACTTCTATAGAAAGAGAGTTGGTTGATCTACATCTTCTATAGACACAGAGCTGGTTGATCCACATCTTCTATAGACACAGAGCTGGTCATCCACAACTTCTATGTACACAGAGCTGGTTGATCTACATCTTCTATATACACAGAGCTGGTTGATCCACATCTTCTATATACACTGAGCTGGTTGATCCACATCTTCTATACACAAAGAGCTGGTTGATCCACATCTTCTATAGACACAGAGCTGGTCATCCACAACTTCTATATACACAGAGATGGTTGATCTACATCTTCTTACTGACAGAGAGCTGGTTGATCCACATCTTCTATAGACAGAGAGCTGGTTGATCCACATCTTCTTAATGACATAGATCTCGTTGATCCAGATCTTCTATATACACAGAGCTGGTTGATCCACATATTCTACAGACACAGAGTTGGTTGATCCACATCCTCTATAGACACAGAGCTGGTTGATCCACATCCTCTATAGACACAGAGCTGGTTGATCTTCATCCTCTACAGACACAGAGCTGGTTGATCCACATCCTCTATAGACACAGAGCTGGTTGATCCACATTTTCTACAGACACAGAGCTGGTTGATCCAGATCTTCTATATACACAGAGCTGGTTGAACCACATTTTCTAAATACACAGAGCTGGTTGATCCACATCTTCTATAGACACAGAGCTGGTCATCCACAACTTCTATAGAAAGAGAGTTGGTTGATCTACATCTTCTATAGACACAGCGCTGGTTGGTCCACATCTTCTATAGACACAGAGCTGGTCATCCACAACTTCTATGTACACAGAGCTGGTTGATCTACATCTTCTATAGACACAGAGCTGGTTGAACCACATCTTCTATATACACAGAGCTGGTTGATCTACATCTTCTATATACACTGAGCTGGTTGATCCACATCTTCTATACACAAAGAGCTGGTTGATCCACATCTTCTATAGACACAGAGCTGGTCATCCACAACTTCTATATACACAGAGATGGTTGATCCACATCTTCTATATACACTGAGCTGGTTGATCCACATCTTCTATACACAAAGAGCTGGTTGATCCACATCTTCTATAGACACAGAGCTGGTCATCCACAACTTCTATATACACAGAGATGGTTGATCTACATCTTCTATATACACAGAGCTGGTTAATCCACATCTTCTTACTGACAGAGAGCTGGTTGATCCACATCTTCTATAGACAGAGAGCTGGTTGATCCACATCTTCTTAATGACATAGATCTCGTTGATCCAGATCTTCTATATACACAGAGCTGGTTGATCCACATATTCTACAGACACAGAGTTGGTTGATCCACATCCTCTATAGACACAGAGCTGGTTGATCCACATCCTCTATAGACACAGAGCTGGTTGATCCACATCCTCTACAGACACAGAGCTGGTTGATCCACATCCTCTATAGACACAGAGCTGGTTGATCCACATTTTCTACAGACACAGAGCAGGTTGAACCACATTTTCTAAATACACAGAGCTGGTTGATCCACATCTTCTTACTGACACAGAGCTGGTTGATCCACATCTTCTAACGACACAGAGCCGGTTGATCCACATCTTCTTACTGACACAGAGCTGGTTGATCCACATCTTCTATAGACACAGAGCTGGTCATCCACAACTTCTATAGAAAGAGAGTTGGTTGATCTACATCTTCTATAGACACAGAGCTGGTCATCCACAACTTCTATGTACACAGAGCTGGTTGATCTACATCTTCTATAGACACAGAGCTGGTTGAACCACATCTTCTATATACACAGAGCTGGTTGATCTACATCTTCTATATACACAGAGCTGGTTGATCCACATCTTCTATAGACACTGAGCTGGTTGATCCACATATTTTATACACAAAGAGCTGGTTGATCCACATCTTCTATAGACACAGAGCTGGTCATCCACAACTTCTATATACACAGAGCTGGTCATCCACAACTTCTATATACACAGAGATGGTTGATCTACATCTTCTATATACACAGAGCTGGTTGATCCACATCCTCTATAGACACAGAGCTGGTTGATCCACATATTTTATAGACACAGAGCTGGTTGATCCACATCCTCTATAGACACAGAGCTGGTTGATCCACATATTTTATAGACACAGAGCTGGTTGATCCACATCCTCTATAGACACAGAGCTGGTTGATCCACATATTTTATAGACACAGAGCTGGTTGATCCACATCTTCTATAGACACAGAGCCGGTTGATCCACATATTTTAAAGACACAGAGCTGGATGATCCACATCTTCTATAGACACAGAGCCGGTTGATCCACATATTTTATAGACACAGAGCTCGTTGATCCACATATTTTATAGACACAGAGCTGGTTGATCCACATCTTCTATAGACACATAGATGGTTGATCCACATCCTCTATAGACACGGACAGGTTGATCCACGTCTTCCTTAGACACCGATCTGGTTGATCCACATCTTCTTACTGACAGAGAGTTGGTTGATCCACATCTTTTATAGACACAGAGCAGGTTGATCCACATCTTCTAACGACAGAGAGCTGGTTGATCCACATCTTCTTAATGACATTGATCTTGTTGATCCACATCTTCTATAGACACAAAGCAGGTTGATCCAGATCTTCTATAGACACAGAGCTGGTTGATCCACATTTTCTACAGACACAGAGCTGGTTGATCCACATCCTCTACAGACACAGAGCTGGTTGATCCACATCCTCTACAGACACAGAGCTGGTTGATCCACATTTTCTACAGACACAGAGCTGGTTGATCCACATTTTCTATATACACAGAGCTGGTTGATCCACATGTTCTAACGACACAGAGCCGGTTGATCCACATCTTCTTACTGACACAGAGCTGGTTGATCCACATCTTCTATAGACACAGAGCTGGTCATCCACAACTTCTATAGAAAGAGAGTTGGTTGATCTACATCTTCTATAGACACAGAGCTGGTTGATCAACATCTTCTATAGACACAGAGCTGGTCATCCACAACTTCTATGTACACAGAGCTGGTTGATCTACATCTTCTATATACACAGAGCTGGTTGATCTACATCTTCTATATACACAGAGCTGGTTGATCTACATCTTCTATATACACAGAGCTGGTTGATCCACATCTTCTATAGACACTGAGCTGGTTGATCCACATCTTCTAACGACACAGAGCCGGTTGATCCACATCTTCTTACTGACACAGAGCTGGTTGATCCACATCTTCTATAGACACAGAGCTGGTCATCCACAACTTCTATAGAAAGAGAGTTGGTTGATCTACATCTTCTATAGACACAGAGCTGGTCATCCACAACTTCTATGTACACAGAGCTGGTTGATCTACATCTTCTATAGACACAGAGCTGGTTGAACCACATCTTCTATATACACAGAGCTGGTTGATCTACATCTTCTATATACACAGAGCTGGTTGATCCACATCTTCTATAGACACTGAGCTGGTTGATCCACATCTTTTATACACAAAGAGCTGGTTGATCCACATCTTCTATAGACACAGAGCTGGTCATCCACAACTTCTATATACACAGAGCTGGTCATCCACAACTTCTATATACACAGAGATGGTTGATCTACATCTTCTATATACACAGAGCTGGTTGATCCACATCCTCTATAGACACAGAGCTGGTTGATCCACATATTTTATAGACACAGAGCTGGTTGATCCACATCCTCTATAGACACAGAGCTGGTTGATCCACATATTTTATAGACACAGAGCTGGTTGATCCACATCCTCTATAGACACAGAGCTGGTTGATCCACATATTTTATAGACACAGAGCTGGTTGATCCACATCTTCTATAGACACAGAGCCGGTTGATCCACATATTTTAAAGACACAGAGCTGGATGATCCACATCTTCTATAGACACAGAGCCGGTTGATCCACATATTTTATAGACACAGAGCTCGTTGATCCACATATTTTATAGACACAGAGCTGGTTGATCCACATCTTCTATAGACACATAGATGGTTGATCCACATCCTCTATAGACACGGAGCAGGTTGATCCACGTCTTCCTTAGACACCGATCTGGTTGATCCACATCTTCTTACTGACAGAGAGTTGGTTGATCCACATCTTTTATAGACACAGAGCAGGTTGATCCACATCTTCTAACGACAGAGAGCTGGTTGATCCACATCTTCTTAATGACATAGATCTTGTTGATCCACATCTTCTATAGACACAAAGCAGGTTGATCCAGATCTTCTATAGACACAGAGCTGGTTGATCCACATTTTCTACAGACACAGAGCTGGTTGATCCACATCCTCTACAGACACAGAGCTGGTTGATCCACATCCTCTACAGACACAGAGCTGGTTGATCCACATTTTCTACAGACACAGAGCTGGTTGATCCACATTTTCTATATACACAGAGCTGGTTGATCCACATGTTCTAACGACACAGAGCCGGTTGATCCACATCTTCTTACTGACACAGAGCTGGTTGATCCACATCTTCTATAGACACAGAGCTGGTCATCCACAACTTCTATAGAAAGAGAGTTGGTTGATCTACATCTTCTATAGACACAGAGCTGGTTGATCAACATCTTCTATAGACACAGAGCTGGTCATCCACAACTTCTATGTACACAGAGCTGGTTGATCTACATCTTCTATATACACAGAGCTGGTTGATCTACATCTTCTATATACACAGAGCTGGTTGATCTACATCTTCTATATACACAGAGCTGGTTGATCCACATCTTCTATAGACACTGAGCTGGTTGATCCACATCTTCTATACACAAAGAGCTGGTTGATCCACATCTTCTATAGACACAGAGCTGGTCATCCACAACTTCTATATACACAGAGATGGTTGATCTACATCTTCTATATACACAGAGCTGGTTGATCCACATCTTCTATAGACATTGAGCTGGTTGATCCACATATTTTATACACAAAGAGCTGGTTGATCAACATATTTTATAGACACAGAGCTGGTTGATCCACATCTTCTATAGACACAGAGCTGGTCATCCACAACTTCTTTGTACACAGAGCTGGTTGATCTACATCTTCTATATACACAGAGCTGGTTGATCTACATCTTCTATATACACAGAGCTGGTTGATCTACATCTTCTATATACACAGAGCTGGTTTATCCACATCTTCTATAGACACTGAGCTGGTTGATCCACATCTTTTATACACAAAGAGCTGGTTGATCCACATCTTGTATAGACACAGAGCTGGTCATCCACAACTTCTATATACACAGAGATGGTTGATCTACATCTTCTATATACACAGAGCTGGTTGATCCACATCCTCTATAGACACAGAGCTGGTTGATCCACATCCTCTATAGACACAGAGCAGGTTGATCCATGTCTTCCTTAGACACCGATCTGGTTGATCCACATATTCTTACTGACATAGATCTCGTTGATCCACATCTTCTTACTGACATAGATCTTGTTGATCCACATCTTCTATAGACACAAAGCAGGTTGATCGAGATCTTCTATAGACACAGAGCTGGTTGATCCACATTTTCTACAGACACAGAGCTGGTTGATCCACATTTTCTATATACACAGAGCTGGTTGATCCACATGTTCTAACGACACAGAGCCGGTTGATCCACATATTCTTACTGACATAGATCTCGTTGATCCACATCTTCTTACTGACATAGATCTTGTTGATCCACATCTTCTATAGACACAAAGCAGGTTGATCCAGATCTTCTATAGACACAGAGCTGGTTGATCCACATTTTCTACAGACACAGAGCTGGTTGATCCACATTTTCTATATACACAGAGCTGGTTGATCCACATCTTCTATAGACACAGAGCTGGTCATCCACAACTTCCATAGAAAGAGATTTGGTTGATCTACATATTCTATAGACACAGAGCTGGTCATCCACAACTTCTATGTACACAGAGCTGGTTGATCTACATATTCTATATACACAGAGCTGGTTGATCTACATCTTCTATATACACAGAGCTGGTTGATCTACATCTTCTATATACACAGAGCTGGTTGATCTACATCTTCTATAGACACAGAGCTGGTTGGTCCACATCTTCTATAGACACAGAGCTGGTCATCCACAACTTCTATGTACACAGAGCTGGTTGATCTACATATTCTATATACACAGAGCTGGTTGATCTACATCTTCTATATACACAGAGCTGGTTGATCCACATCTTCTATAGACACTGAGCTGGTTGATCCACATCTTCTATACACAAAGAGCTGGTTGATCCACATCTTCTATAGACACAGAGCTGGTCATCCACAACTTCTATATACACAGAGATGGTTGATCTACATCTTCTATATACACAGAGCTGGTTGATCCACATCTTCTTACTGACACAGAGCTGGTTGATCTACATCTTCTATATACACAGAGCTGGTTGATCCACATCTTCTATAGACACTGAGCTGGTTGATCCACATCTTCTATAGACACTGAGCTGGTTGATCCACATCTTTTATACACAAAGAGCTGGTTGATCCACATCTTCTATAGACACAGAGCTGGTCATCCACATCTTCTATATACACAGAGCTGGTCATCCACAACTTCTATATACACAGAGCTGGTTTATTCAGAACGTTTATAGACACAGAGCTGGCTGATCCACATCTTCTTAATGACATAGATCTCATTGATCCACATCTTCTATAGACACAGAGCAGGTTGATCTACATCTTCTTACTGACATAGATCTCGTTGATCCACATCTTCTATAGACACAGAGCTGGTTGATCCACATCTTCTTACTGACACAGAGCTGGTTGATCTACATCTTCTATATACACAGAGCTGGTTGATCCACATCTTCTATAGACACTGAGCTGGTTGATCCACATCTTCTATAGACACTGAGCTGGTTGATCCACATCTTTTATACACAAAGAGCTGGTTGATCCACATCTTCTATAGACACAGAGCTGGTCATCCACATCTTCTATATACACAGAGCTGGTCATCCACAACTTCTATATACACAGAGCTGGTTTATTCAGAACGTTTATAGACACAGAGCTGGCTGATCCACATCTTCTTACTGACAGAGAGCTGGTTGATCCACATCTTCTATAGACACAGAGCAGGTTGATCCACATCTTCTATAGACAGAGAGCTGGTTGATCCACATCTTCTTAATGACATAGATCTCGTTGATCCACATCTTCTATAGTCACAGAGCTGGTTGATCCACATTTTCTACAGACACAGAGCTGGTTGATCCACATATTCTATAGACACAAAGCAGGTTGATCCAGATCTTCTATAGACACAGAGCTGGTTGATCCACATTTTCTACAGACACAGAGCTGGTTGATCCACATTTTCTACAGACACAGAGCTGGTTGATCCACATCCTCTATATACACAGAGCTGGTTGATCCACATCCTCTACAGACACAGAGCTGGTTGATCCACATTTTCTACAGACACAGAGCTGGTTGATCCACATTTTCTATATACACAGAGCTGGTTGATCCACATGTTCTAACGACACAGAGCCGGTTGATCCACATCTTCTTACTGACACAGAGCTGGTTGATCCACATCTTCTATAGACACAGAGCTGGTCATCCACAACTTCTATAGAAAGAGAGTTGGTTGATCTACATCTTCTATAGACACAGAGCTGGTTGATCAACATCTTCTATAGACACAGAGCTGGTCATCCACAACTTCTATGTACACAGAGCTGGTTGATCTACATCTTCTATATACACAGAGCTGGTTGATCTACATCTTCTATATACACAGAGCTGGTTGATCTACATCTTCTATATACACAGAGCTGGTTGATCCACATCTTCTATAGACACTGAGCTGGTTGATCCACATCTTCTATACACAAAGAGCTGGTTGATCCACATCTTCTATAGACACAGAGCTGGTCATCCACAACTTCTATATACACAGAGATGGTTGATCTACATCTTCTATATACACAGAGCTGGTTGATCCACATCTTCTATAGACATTGAGCTGGTTGATCCACATATTTTATACACAAAGAGCTGGTTGATCCACATATTTTATAGACACAGAGCTGGTTGATCCACATCTTCTATAGACACAGAGCTGGTCATCCACAACTTCTTTGTACACAGAGCTGGTTGATCTACATCTTCTATATACACAGAGCTGGTTGATCTACATCTTCTATATACACAGAGCTGGTTGATCTACATCTTCTATATACACAGAGCTGGTTTATCCACATCTTCTATAGACACTGAGCTGGTTGATCCACATCTTTTATACACAAAGAGCTGGTTGATCCACATCTTGTATAGACACAGAGCTGGTCATCCACAACTTCTATATACACAGAGATGGTTGATCTACATCTTCTATATACACAGAGCTGGTTGATCCACATCCTCTATAGACACAGAGCTGGTTGATCCACATCCTCTATAGACACAGAGCAGGTTGATCCATGTCTTCCTTAGACACCGATCTGGTTGATCCACATATTCTTACTGACATAGATCTCGTTGATCCACATCTTCTTACTGACATAGATCTTGTTGATCCACATCTTCTATAGACACAAAGCAGGTTGATCGAGATCTTCTATAGACACAGAGCTGGTTGATCCACATTTTCTACAGACACAGAGCTGGTTGATCCACATTTTCTATATACACAGAGCTGGTTGATCCACATGTTCTAACGACACAGAGCCGGTTGATCCACATATTCTTACTGACATAGATCTCGTTGATCCACATCTTCTTACTGACATAGATCTTGTTGATCCACATCTTCTATAGACACAAAGCAGGTTGATCCAGATCTTCTATAGACACAGAGCTGGTTGATCCACATTTTCTACAGACACAGAGCTGGTTGATCCACATTTTCTATATACACAGAGCTGGTTGATCCACATCTTCTATAGACACAGAGCTGGTCATCCACAACTTCCATAGAAAGAGATTTGGTTGATCTACATATTCTATAGACACAGAGCTGGTCATCCACAACTTCTATGTACACAGAGCTGGTTGATCTACATATTCTATATACACAGAGCTGGTTGATCTACATCTTCTATATACACAGAGCTGGTTGATCTACATCTTCTATATACACAGAGCTGGTTGATCTACATCTTCTATAGACACAGAGCTGGTTGGTCCACATCTTCTATAGACACAGAGCTGGTCATCCACAACTTCTATGTACACAGAGCTGGTTGATCTACATATTCTATATACACAGAGCTGGTTGATCTACATCTTCTATATACACAGAGCTGGTTGATCCACATCTTCTATAGACACTGAGCTGGTTGATCCACATCTTCTATACACAAAGAGCTGGTTGATCCACATCTTCTATAGACACAGAGCTGGTCATCCACAACTTCTATATACACAGAGATGGTTGATCTACATCTTCTATATACACAGAGCTGGTTGATCCACATCTTCTTACTGACACAGAGCTGGTTGATCTACATCTTCTATATACACAGAGCTGGTTGATCCACATCTTCTATAGACACTGAGCTGGTTGATCCACATCTTCTATAGACACTGAGCTGGTTGATCCACATCTTTTATACACAAAGAGCTGGTTGATCCACATCTTCTATAGACACAGAGCTGGTCATCCACATCTTCTATATACACAGAGCTGGTCATCCACAACTTCTATATACACAGAGCTGGTTTATTCAGAACGTTTATAGACACAGAGCTGGCTGATCCACATCTTCTTAATGACATAGATCTCATTGATCCACATCTTCTATAGACACAGAGCAGGTTGATCTACATCTTCTTACTGACATAGATCTCGTTGATCCACATCTTCTATAGACACAGAGCTGGTTGATCCACATCTTCTTACTGACACAGAGCTGGTTGATCTACATCTTCTATATACACAGAGCTGGTTGATCCACATCTTCTATAGACACTGAGCTGGTTGATCCACATCTTCTATAGACACTGAGCTGGTTGATCCACATCTTTTATACACAAAGAGCTGGTTGATCCACATCTTCTATAGACACAGAGCTGGTCATCCACATCTTCTATATACACAGAGCTGGTCATCCACAACTTCTATATACACAGAGCTGGTTTATTCAGAACGTTTATAGACACAGAGCTGGCTGATCCACATCTTCTTACTGACAGAGAGCTGGTTGATCCACATCTTCTATAGACACAGAGCAGGTTGATCCACATCTTCTATAGACAGAGAGCTGGTTGATCCACATCTTCTTAATGACATAGATCTCGTTGATCCACATCTTCTATAGTCACAGAGCTGGTTGATCCACATTTTCTACAGACACAGAGCTGGTTGATCCACATATTCTACAGACACAGAGCTGGTTGATCCACATCCTCTACAGACACAGAGCTGGTTGATCCACATCCTCTATAGACACAGAGCTGGTTGATCCACATTTTCTACAGACACAGAGCTGGTTGATCCACATTTTCTATATACACAGAGCTGGTTGATCCACATGTTCTAACGACACAGAGCCGGTTGATCCACATCTTCTTACTGACACAGAGCTGGTTGATCCACATGTTCTAACGACACAGAGCCGGTTGATCCACATCTTCTTACTGACACAGAGCTGGTTGATCCACATGTTCTAACGACACAGAGCTGGTTGATCCACAACTTCTATAGAAAGAGAGTTGGTTGATCTACATCTTCTATATACACAGAGCTGGTTGATCCACATCTTCTATAGACACAGAGCTGGTTGATCTACATCTTCTATATACACAGAGCTGGTCATCAACAACTTATATATACACAGAGCTGGTTGATCTACATCTTCTATATACACAGAGCTGGTTGATCTACATCTTCTATAGACACAGAGCTGGTCATCCACAACTTCTATAGAAAGAGAGTTGGTTGATCTACATCTTCTATAGACACAGAGCTGGTCATCCACAACTTCTATGTACACAGAGCTGGTTGATCTACATCTTCTATAGACACAGAGCTGGTTGAACCACATCTTCTATATACACAGAGCTGGTTGATCTACATCTTCTATATACACAGAGCTGGTTGATCCACATCTTCTATAGACACTGAGCTGGTTGATCCACATCTTTTATACACAAAGAGCTGGTTGATCCACATCTTCTATAGACACAGAGCTGGTCATCCACAACTTCTATATACACAGAGCTGGTCATCCACAACTTCTATATACACAGAGATGGTTGATCTACATCTTCTATATACACAGAGCTGGTTGATCCACATCCTCTATAGACACAGAGCTGGTTGATCCACATATTTTATAGACACAGAGCTGGTTGATCCACATCCTCTATAGACACAGAGCTGGTTGATCCACATATTTTATAGACACAGAGCTCGTTGATCCACATATTTTATAGACACAGAGCTGGTTGATCCACATCTTCTATAGACACATAGATGGTTGATCCACATCCTCTATAGACACGGAGCAGGTTGATCCACGTCTTCCTTAGACACCGATCTGGTTGATCCACATCTTCTTACTGACAGAGAGTTGGTTGATCCACATCTTTTATAGACACAGAGCAGGTTGATCCACATCTTCTAACGACAGAGAGCTGGTTGATCCACATCTTCTTAATGACATAGATCTTGTTGATCCACATCTTCTATAGACACAAAGCAGGTTGATCCAGATCTTCTATAGACACAGAGCTGGTTGATCCACATTTTCTACAGACACAGAGCTGGTTGATCCACATCCTCTACAGACACAGAGCTGGTTGATCCACATCCTCTACAGACACAGAGCTGGTTGATCCACATTTTGTACAGACACAGAGCTGGTTGATCCACATTTTCTATATACACAGAGCTGGTTGATCCACATGTTCTAACGACACAGAGCCGGTTGATCCACATCTTCTTACTGACACAGAGCTGGTTGATCCACATCTTCTATAGACACAGAGCTGGTCATCCACAACTTCTATAGAAAGAGAGTTGGTTGATCTACATCTTCTATAGACACAGAGCTGGTTGATCAACATCTTCTATAGACACAGAGCTGGTCATCCACAACTTCTATGTACACAGAGCTGGTTGATCTACATCTTCTATATACACAGAGCTGGTTGATCTACATCTTCTATATACACAGAGCTGGTTGATCTACATCTTCTATATACACAGAGCTGGTTGATCCACATCTTCTATAGACACTGAGCTGGTTGATCCACATCTTCTATACACAAAGAGCTGGTTGATCCACATCTTCTATAGACACAGAGCTGGTCATCCACAACTTCTATATACACAGAGATGGTTGATCTACATCTTCTATATACACAGAGCTGGTTGATCCACATCTTCTATAGACACTGAGCTGGTTGATCCACATATTTTATACACAAAGAGCTGGTTGATCCACATATTTTATAGACACAGAGCTGGTTGATCCACATCTTCTATAGACACAGAGCTGGTCATCCACAACTTCTTTGTACACAGAGCTGGTTGATCTACATCTTCTATATACACAGAGCTGGTTGATCTACATCTTCTATATACACAGAGCTGGTTGATCTACATCTTCTATATACACAGAGCTGGTTTATCCACATCTTCTATAGACACTGAGCTGGTTGATCCACATCTTTTATACACAAAGAGCTGGTTGATCCACATCTTCTATAGACACAGAGCTGGTCATCCACAACTTCTATATACACAGAGCTGGTCATCCACAACTTCTATATACACAGAGATGGTTGATATACATCTTCTATATACACAGAGCTGGTTGATCCACATCCTCTATAGACACAGAGCTGGTTGATCCACATATTTTATAGACACAGAGCTGGTTGATCCACATCTTCTATAGACAAAGAGCCGGTTGATCCACATATTTTATATACACAGAGCTGGTTGATCTACATCTTCTATATACACAGAGCTGGTTTATCCACATCTTCTATAGACACTGAGCTGGTTGATCCACATCTTTTATACACAAAGAGCTGGTAGATCCACATCTTCTATAGACACAGAGCTGGTCATCCACAACTTCTATATACACAGAGCTGGTCATCCACAACTTCTATATACACAAAGATGGTTGATCTACATCTTCTATATACACAGAGCTGGTTGATCCACTTCCTCTATAGACACAGAGCTGGTTGATCCACATCCTCTATAGACACAGAGCAGGTTGATCCATGTCTTCCTTAGACACCGATCTGGTTGATCCACATATTCTTACTGACATAGATCTCGTTGATCCACATCTTCTTACTGACATAGATCTTGTTGATCCACATCTTCTATAGACACAAAGCAGGTTGATCGAGATCTTCTATAGACACAGAGCTGGTTGATCCACATTTTCTACAGACACAGAGCTGGTTGATCCACATTTTCTATATACACAGAGCTGGTTGATCCACATGTTCTAACGACACAGAGCCGGTTGATCCACATATTCTTACTGACATAGATCTCGTTGATCCACATCTTCTTACTGACATAGATCTTGTTGATCCACATCTTCTATAGACACAAAGCAGGTTGATCCAGATCTTCTATAGACACAGAGCTGGTTGATCCACATTTTCTACAGACACAGAGCTGGTTGATCCACATTTTCTATATACACAGAGCTGGTTGATCCACATCTTCTATAGACACAGAGCTGGTCATCCACAACTTCCATAGAAAGAGATTTGGTTGATCTACATATTCTATAGACACAGAGCTGGTCATCCACAACTTCTATGTACACAGAGCTGGTTGATCTACATATTCTATATACACAGAGCTGGTTGATCTACATCTTCTATATACACAGAGCTGGTTGATCTACATCTTCTATATACACAGAGCTGGTTGATCTACATCTTCTATGGACACAGAGCTGGTTGGTCCACATCTTCTATAGACACAGAGCTGGTCATCCACAACTTATATGTACACAGAGCTGGTTGATCCACATCTTCTATAGACACAGAGCTGGTTGATCTACATCTTCTATATACACAGAGCTGGTTGATCTACATCTTCTATATACACAGAGCTGGTTGATCTACATATTCTATATACACAGAGCTGGTTGATCTACATCTTCTATATACACAGAGCTGGTTGATCCACATCTTCTATAGACACTGAGCTGGTTGATCCACATCTTCTATACACAAAGAGCTGGTTGATCCACATCTTCTATAGACACAGAGCTGGTCATCCACAACTTCTATATACACAGAGATGGTTGATCTACATCTTCTATATACACAGAGCTGGTTGATCCACATCTTCTTACTGACACAGAGCTGGTTGATCTACATCTTCTATATACACAGAGCTGGTTGATCCACATCTTCTATAGACACTGAGCTGGTTGATCCACATCTTCTATAGACACTGAGCTGGTTGATCCACATCTTTTATACACAAAGAGCTGGTTGATCCACATCTTCTATAGACACAGAGCTGGTCATCCACATCTTCTATATACACAGAGCTGGTCATCCACAACTTCTATATACACAGAGCTGGTTTATTCAGAACTTTTATAGACACAGAGCTGGCTGATCCACATCTTCTTAATGACATAGATCTCATTGATCCACATCTTCTATAGACACAGAGCAGGTTGATCTACATCTTCTTACTGAAATAGATCTCGTTGATCCACATCTTCTATAGACACAGAGCTGGTTGATCCACATCCTCTATAGACACAGAGCAGGTTGATCCACATCTTCTTACTGACAGAGAGCTGGTTGATCCACATCTTCTATAGACACAGAGCAGGTTGATCCACATCTTCTATAGACAGAGAGCTGGTTGATCCACATCTTCTTAATGACATAGATCTCGTTGATCCACATCTTCTATAGTCACAGAGCTGGTTGATCCACATTTTCTA
Source organism: Oncorhynchus nerka (assembly GCF_034236695.1). Classification (NCBI taxonomy): domain Eukaryota; kingdom Metazoa; phylum Chordata; class Actinopteri; order Salmoniformes; family Salmonidae; genus Oncorhynchus; species Oncorhynchus nerka. The sequence continues at coordinate 91,952,739 of NC_088419.1, read as the reverse complement.
CAGACACAGAGCTGGTTGATCCACATATTCTACAGACACAGAGCTGGTTGATCCACATCCTCTACAGACACAGAGCTGGTTGATCCACATCCTCTATAGACACAGAGCTGGTTGATCCACATTTTCTAGAGACACAGAGCTGGTTGATCCACATTTTCTATATACACAGAGCTGGTTGATCCACATGTTCTAACGACACAGAGCCGGTTGATCCACATCTTCTTACTGACACAGAGCTGGTTGATCCACATGTTCTAACGACACAGAGCCGGTTGATCCACATCTTCTTACTGACACAGAGCTGGTTGATCCACAACTTCTATAGAAAGAGAGTTGGTTGATCTACATCTTCTATATACACAGAGCTGGTTGATCCACATCTTCTATAGACACAGAGCTGGTTGATCTACATCTTCTATATACACAGAGCTGGTCATCAACAACTTCTATATACACAGAGCTGGTTGATCTACATCTTCTATATACACAGAGCTGGTTGATCTACATCTTCTATATACACAGAGCTGGTCATCAACAACTTCTATATACACAGAGCTGGTTGATCTACATCTTCTATAGACACAGAGCTGGTTGATCCACATCTTCTATTGACACTGAGCTGGTTGATCCACATCTTCTATACACACAGAGCTGGTCATCAACAACTTCTATATACACAGAGCTGGTCATCCACAACTTCTATATACACAGAGATGGTTGATCTACATCTTCTATATACACAGAGATGGTTGATCTACATATTCTATATACACAGAGATGGTTGATCTACATCTTCTATATACACAGAGATGGTTGATCTACATCTTCTATTTACACAGAGCTGGTTGATCCACATATTTTATAGACACAGAGCTGGTTGATCCACATCCTCTACAGACACAGAGCTGGTTGATCCACATCTTCTATAGACACAGAGCTGGTTGATCCACATATTTTATAGACACAGAGCTGGTTTATCTACATATTCTATAGACACAGAGCTGGTCATCCACAACTTCTATGTACACAGAGCTGGTTGATCTACATATTCTATATACACAGAGCTGGTTGATCTACATCTTCTATATACACAGAGATGGTTGATCTACATCTTCTATATACACAGAGATGGTTGATCTACATCTTCTATATACACAGAGATGGTTGATCTACATATTCTATTTACACAGAGCTGGTTGATCCACATATTTTATAGACACAGAGCTGGTTGATCCACATCCTCTACAGACACAGAGCTGGTTGATCCACATCTTCTATAGACACAGAGCTGGTTGATCCACATATTTTATAGACACAGAGCTGGTTGATCTACATATTCTATAGACACAGAGCTGGTCATCCACAACTTCTATGTACACAGAGCTGGTTGATCTACATATTCTATATACACAGAGCTGGTTGATCTACATCTTCTATATACACAGAGCTGGTTGATCCACATCTTCTATAGACACTGAGCTGGTTGATCCACATCTTCTATACACAAAGAGCTGGTTGATCCACATCTTCTATAGACACAGAGCTGGTCATCCACAACTTCTATATACACAGAGATGGTTGATCTACATCTTCTATATACACAGAGCTGGTTGATCCACATCTTCTTACTGACACAGAGCTGGTTGATCTACATCTTCTATATACACAGAGCTGGTTGATCCACATCTTCTATAGACACTGAGCTGGTTGACCCACATCTTCTATAGACACAGAGCTGGTCATCCACATCTTCTATATACACAGAGCTGGTCATCCACAACTTCTATATACACAGAGCTGGTTTATTCAGAACGTTTATAGACACAGAGCTGGCTGATCCACATCTTCTTAATGACATAGATCTCATTGATCCACATCTTCTATAGACACAGAGCAGGTTGATCTACATCTTCTTACTGACATAGATCTCGTTGATCCACATCTTCTATAGACACAGAGCTGGTTGATCCACATCCTCTATAGACACAGAGCAGGTTGATCCACATCTTCTTACTGACAGAGAGCTGGTTGATCCACATCTTCTATAGACACAGAGCAGGTTGATCCACATCTTCTATAGACAGAGAGCTGGTTGATCCACATCTTCTTAATGACATAGATCTCGTTGATCCACATCTTCTATAGTCACAGAGCTGGTTGATCCACATTTTCTACAGACACAGAGCTGGTTGATCCACATATTCTACAGACACAGAGCTGGTTGATCCACATCCTCTACAGACACAGAGCTGGTTGATCCACATCCTCTATAGACACAGAGCTGGTTGATCCACATTTTCTACAGACACAGAGCTGGTTGATCCACATTTTCTATATACACAGAGCTGGTTGATCCACATGTTCTAACGACACAGAGCCGGTTGATCCACATCTTCTTACTGACACAGAGCTGGTTGATCCACATGTTCTAACGACACAGAGCCGGTTGATCCACATCTTCTTACTGACACAGAGCTGGTTGATCCACAACTTCTATAGAAAGAGAGTTGGTTGATCTACATCTTCTATATACACAGAGCTGGTTGATCCACATCTTCTATAGACACAGAGCTGGTTGATCTACATCTTCTATATACACAGAGCTGGTCATCAACAACTTCTATATACACAGAGCTGGTTGATCTACATCTTCTATATACACAGAGCTGGTTGATCTACATCTTCTATATACACAGAGCTGGTCATCAACAACTTCTATATACACAGAGCTGGTTGATCTACATCTTCTATAGACACAGAGCTGGTTGATCCACATCTTCTATTGACACTGAGCTGGTTGATCCACATCTTCTATACACACAGAGCTGGTCATCAACAACTTCTATATACACAGAGCTGGTCATCCACAACTTCTATATACACAGAGATGGTTGATCTACATCTTCTATATACACAGAGATGGTTGATCTACATCTTCTATATACACAGAGATGGTTGATCTACATCTTCTATTTACACAGAGCTGGTTGATCCACATATTTTATAGACACAGAGCTGGTTGATCCACATCCTCTACAGACACAGAGCTGGTTGATCCACATCTTCTATAGACACAGAGCTGGTTGATCCACTTATTTTATAGACACAGAGCTGGTTGATCCACATCTTCTATAGACACAGAGCTGGTTGATCCACATATTTTATAGACACAGAGCAGGTTGATCTACATCTTCTTACTGACATAGATCTCGTTGATCCACATCTTCTATAGACACAGAGCCGGTTGATCCACATCTTCTTCATGACATAGATCTCATTGATCCACATCTTCTATAGACACAGAGCTGGTTGATCCACATCCTCTATAGACACAGAGCTGGTTGATCCACATATTTTATAGACACAGAGCAGGTTGATCCACATCCTCTATAGACACAGAGCTGGTTGATCCACATCCTCTATAGACACAGAGCTGGTTGATCCACATATTTTATAGACACAGAGCAGGTTGATCCACATCCTCTATAGACACAGAGCTGGTTGATCCACATCTTCTATAGACACTGAGCTGGTTGATCCACATCTTTTATACACAAAGAGCTGGTTGATCCACATCTTCTATAGACACAGAGCAGGTCATCCACAACTTCTATATACACAGAGCTGGTTGATCCACATATTCTACAGACACAGAGCTGGTTGATCCACATCCTCTACAGACACAGAGCTGGTTGATCCACATCCTCTATAGACACAGAGCTGGTTGATCCACATTTTCTACAGACACAGAGCTGGTTGATCCACATTTTCTATATACACAGAGCTGGTTGATCCACATGTTCTAACGACACAGAGCCGGTTGATCCACATCTTCTTACTGACACAGAGCTGGTTGATCCACATGTTCTAACGACACAGAGCCGGTTGATCCACATCTTCTTACTGACACAGAGCTGGTTGATCCACAACTTCTATAGAAAGAGAGTTGGTTGATCTACATCTTCTATATACACAGAGCGGGTTGATCCACATCTTCTATAGACACAGAGCTGGTCATCCACAACTTCTATGTACACAGAGCTGGTTGATCTACATCTTCTATATACACAGAGCTGGTTGATCCACATCTTCTATAGACACTGAGCTGGTTGATCCACATCTTCTATACACACAGAGCTGGTCATCAACAACTTCTATATACACAGAGCTGGTCATCCACAACTTCTATATACACAGAGATGGTTGATCTACATCTTTTATACACAAAGAGCTGGTTGATCCACATCTTCTATAGACACAGAGCTGGTCATCCACAACTTCTATATACACAGAGCTGGTTGATCCACATATTCTACAGACACAGAGCTGGTTGATCCACATCCTCTACAGACACAGAGCTGGTTGATCCACATCCTCTATAGACACAGAGCTGGTTGATCCACATTTTCTACAGACACAGAGCTGGTTGATCCACATTTTCTATATACACAGAGCTGGTTGATCCACATGTTCTAACGACACAGAGCCGGTTGATCCACATCTTCTTACTGACACAGAGCTGGTTGATCCACATGTTCTAACGACACAGAGCCGGTTGATCCACATCTTCTTACTGACACAGAGCTGGTTGATCCACAACTTCTATAGAAAGAGAGTTGGTTGATCTACATCTTCTATATACACAGAGCTGGTTGATCCACATCTTCTATAGACACAGAGCTGGTCATCCACAACTTCTATGTACACAGAGCTGGTTGATCTACATCTTCTATATACACAGAGCTGGTTGATCCACATCTTCTATAGACACTGAGCTGGTTGATCCACATCTTCTATACACACAGAGCTGGTCATCAACAACTTCTATATACACAGAGCTGGTCATCCACAACTTCTATATACACAGAGATGGTTGATCTACATCTTCTATATACACAGAGATGGTTGATCTACATCTTCTATATACACAGAGCTGGTTGATCCACATATTTTATAGACACAGAGCTGGTTGATCCACATCCTCTACAGACACAGTGCTGGTGTATCCACATCTTCTATAGACACAGAGCTGGTTGATCCACATATTTTATAGACACAGAGCTGGTTGATCCACATTTTCTACAGACACAGAGCTGGTTGATCCACATTTTCTATATACACAGAGCTGGTTGATCCACATCTTCTATAGACACAGAGCTGGTCATCCACAACTTCTATGTACACAGAGCTGGTTGATCTACATCTTCTATATACACAGAGCTGGTTGATCTACATCTTCTATATACACAGAGCTGGTTGATCTACATCTTCTATATACACAGAGCTGGTTGATCCACATCTTCTATAGACACTGAGCTGGTTGATCCACATCTTCTATACACAAAGAGCTGGTTGATCCACATCTTCTATAGACACAGAGCTGGTCATCCACAACTTCTATATACACAGAGATGGTTGACCTACATCTTCTATATACACAGAGCTGGATGATCCACATCTTCTATAGACACTGAGCTGGTTGATCCACATATTTTATAGACACAGAGCTGGTTGATCCACATCTTCTATAGACACAGAGCTGGTTGATCTACATCTTCTATATACACAGAGCTGGTTTATCCACATCTTCTACAGACACTGAGCTGTTTGATCCACATCTTTTATACACAAAGAGCTGGTTGATCCACATCTTCTATAGACACAGAGCTGGTCATCCACAACTTCTATATACACAGAGCTGGTCATCCACAACTTCTATATACACAGAGATGGTTGATCTACATCTTCTATATACACAGAGCTGGTTGATCCACATCCTCTATAGACACAGAGCTGGTTGATCCACATATTTTATAGACACATAGCTGGTTGATCCACATCTTCTATAGACAAAGAGCCGGTTGATCAACATATTTTATATACACAGAGCTGGTTGATCTACATCTTCTATATACACAGAGCTAGTTTATCCACATCTTCTATAGACACTGAGCTGGTTGATCCACATCTTTTATACACAAAGAGCTGGTTGATCCACATCTTCTATAGACACAGAGCTGGTCATCCACAACTTCTATATACACAGAGCTGGTCATCCACAACTTCTATATACACAGAGATGGTTGATCTACATCTTCTATATACACAGAGCTGGTTGATCCACATCCTCTATAGACACAGAGCTGGTTGATCCACATCCTCTATAGACACAGAGCTGGTTGATCCACATATTTTATAGACACAGAGCTGGTTGATCCACATCTTCTATAGACACAGAGCCGGTTGATCCACATATTTTATAGACACAGAGCTGGTTGATCCACATCCTCTATAGACACAGAGCAGGTTGATCCACATCTTCTATAGACAGAGAGCTGGTTGATCCAAATCTTCTATAGACACAGAGCTGGTTGATCCACATCTTCTTAATGACATAGATCTCGTTGATCCACATCTTCTATAGACACAAAGCAGGTTGATCCAGATCTTCTATAGACACAGAGCTGGTTGATCCACATCCTCTATAGACACAGAGCAGGTTGATCCATGTCTTCCTTAGACACCGATCTGGTTGATCCACATCTTCTATAGACACAGAGCTGGTTGATCCACATCCTCTACAGACACAGAGCTGGTTGATCCACATCTTCTATAGACACAGAGCTGGTTGATCCACATTTTCTACAGACACAGAGCTGGTTGATCCACATTTTCTATATACACAGAGCTGGTTGATCCACATCTTCTTACTGACACAGAGCTGGTTGATCCACATCTTCTATAGACACAGAGCTGGTCATCCACAACTTCCATAGAAAGAGAGCTGGTTGATCCACATTTTCTACAGACACAGAGCTGGTTGATCCACATTTTCTATATACACAGAGCTGGTTGATCCACATCTTCTTACTGACACAGAGCTGGTTGATCCACATCTTCTATAGACACAGAGCTGGTTGATCCACATTTTCTACAGACACAGAGCTGGTTGATCCACATTTTCTATATACACTGAGCTGGTTGATCTACATCTTCTATATACACAGAGCTGGTTGATCCACATCTTCTTACTGACACAGAGCTGGTTGATCTACATCTTCTATATACACAGAGCTGGTTGATCCACATCTTCTATAGACACTGAGCTGGTTGATCCACATCTTCTATAGACACTGAGCTGGTTGATCCACATATTTTATCCACAAAGAGCTGGTTGATCCACATCTTCTATAGACACAGAGCTGGTCATCCACATCTTCTATATACACAGAGCTGGTTGATCTACATCTTCTATATACACAGAGCTGGTTGATCCACATCTTCTATAGACAAAGAGCTGGTTTATTCAGAATGTTTATAGACACAGAGCTGGTTGATCCACATCTTCTTAATGACATAGATCACATTGATCCACATCTTCTATAGACACAGAGCAGGTTGATCTACATCTTCTTACTGACATAGATCTCGTTGATCCACATCTTCTATAGACACAGAGCTGGTTGATCCACATCCTCTATAGACACAGAGCAGGTTGATCCACATCTTCTTACTGACAGAGAGCTGGTTGATCCACATCTTCTATAGACACAGAGCAGGTTGATCCACATCTTCTATAGACAGAGAGCTGGTTGATCCACATCTTCTTAATGACATGGATCTCGTTGATCCACATCTTTTATAGTCACAGAGCTGGTTGATCCACATTTTCTACAGACACAGAGCTGGTTGATCCACATCCTCTACAGACACAGAGCTGGTTGATCCACATCCTCTATAGACACAGAGCTGGTTGATCCACATTTTCTACAGACACAGAGCTGGTTCATCGACATCTTCTTACTGACACAGAGCTGGTTGATCCACATGTTCTAACGACACAGAGCCGGTTGATCCACATCTTCTTACTGACACAGAGCTGGTTGATCCACAACTTCTATAGAAAGAGAGTTGGTTGATCTACATCTTCTATATACACAGAGCTGGTTGATCCACATCTTCTATAGACACAGAGCTGGTCATCCAGAACTTCTATGTACACAGAGCTGGTTGATCTACATCTTCTATATACACAGAGCTGGTTGATCTACATCTTCTATATACACAGAGCTGGTTGATCCACATCTTCTATAGACACTGAGCTGGTTGATCCACATCTTCTATACACACAGAGCTGGTCATCAACAACTTCTATATACACAGAGCTGGTCATCCACAACTTCTATATACACAGAGATGGTTGATCTACATCTTCTATATACACAGAGATGGTTGATCTACATCTTCTATATACACAGAGATGGTTGATCTACATCTTCTATATACACAGAGCTGGTTGATCCACATATTTTATAGACACAGAGCTGGTTGATCCACATCCTCTACAGACACAGTGCTGGTTGATCCACATCTTCTATAGACACAGAGCTGGTTGATCCACATATTTTATAGACACAGAGCTGGTTGATCCACATCTTCTATAGACACAGACGGTTGATCCACATCTTCTTCATGACATAGATCTCATTGATCCACATCTTCTATAGACACAGAGCAGGTTGATCCACATCCTCTATAGACACAGAGCTGGTCATCCACAACTTCTATGTACACAGAGCTGGTTGATCTACATCTTCTATATACACAGAGCTGGTTGATCCACATCTTCTATAGACACTGAGCTGGTTGATCCACATCTTCTATACACACAGAGCTGGTCATCAACAACTTCTATATACACAGAGCTGGTCATCCACAACTTCTATATACACAGAGATGGTTGATCTACATCTTCTATATACACAGAGATGGTTGATCTACATCTTCTATATACACAGAGCTGGTTGATCCACATATTTTATAGACACAGAGCTGGTTGATCCACATCCTCTACAGACACAGTGCTGGTGTATCCACATCTTCTATAGACACAGAGCTGGTTGATCCACATATTTTATAGACACAGAGCTGGTTGATCCACATTTTCTACAGACACAGAGCTGGTTGATCCACATTTTCTATATACACAGAGCTGGTTGATCCACATCTTCTATAGACACAGAGCTGGTCATCCACAACTTCTATGTACACAGAGCTGGTTGATCTACATCTTCTATATACACAGAGCTGGTTGATCTACATCTTCTATATACACAGAGCTGGTTGATCTACATCTTCTATATACACAGAGCTGGTTGATCCACATCTTCTATAGACACTGAGCTGGTTGATCCACATCTTCTATACACAAAGAGCTGGTTGATCCACATCTTCTATAGACACAGAGCTGGTCATCCACAACTTCTATATACACAGAGATGGTTGACCTACATCTTCTATATACACAGAGCTGGATGATCCACATCTTCTATAGACACTGAGCTGGTTGATCCACATATTTTATCCACAAAGAGCTGGTTGATCCACATCTTCTATAGACACAGAGCTGGTCATCCACATCTTCTATATACACAGAGCTGGTCATCCACAACTTCTATATACACAGAGCTGGTTGATCTACATCTTCTATATACACAGAGCTGGTTGATCCACATCTTCTATAGACAAAGAGCTGGTTTATTCAGAATGTTTATAGACACAGAGCTGGTTGATCCACATCTTCTTAATGACATAGATCACATTGATCCACATCTTCTATAGACACAGAGCAGGTTGATCTACATCTTCTTACTGACATAGATCTCGTTGATCCACATCTTCTATAGACACAGAGCTGGTTGATCCACATCCTCTATAGACACAGAGCAGGTTGATCCACATCTTCTTACTGACAGAGAGCTGGTTGATCCACATCTTCTATAGACACAGAGCAGGTTGATCCACATCTTCTATAGACAGAGAGCTGGTTGATCCACATCTTCTTAATGACATGGATCTCGTTGATCCACATCTTCTATAGTCACAGAGCTGGTTGATCCACATTTTCTACAGACACAGAGCTGGTTGATCCACATCCTCTACAGACACAGAGCTGGTTGATCCACATCCTCTATAGACACAGAGCTGGTTGATCCACATTTTCTACAGACACAGAGCTGGTTCATCGACATCTTCTTACTGACACAGAGCTGGTTGATCCACATGTTCTAACGACACAGAGCCGGTTGATCCACATCTTCTTACTGACACAGAGCTGGTTGATCCACAACTTCTATAGAAAGAGAGTTGGTTGATCTACATCTTCTATATACACAGAGCTGGTTGATCCACATCTTCTATAGACACAGAGCTGGTCATCCAGAACTTCTATGTACACAGAGCTGGTTGATCTACATCTTCTATATACACAGAGCTGGTTGATCTACATCTTCTATATACACAGAGCTGGTTGATCCACATCTTCTATAGACACTGAGCTGGTTGATCCACATCTTCTATACACACAGAGCTGGTCATCAACAACTTCTATATACACAGAGCTGGTCATCCACAACTTCTATATACACAGAGATGGTTGATCTACATCTTCTATATACACAGAGATGGTTGATCTACATCTTCTATATACACAGAGATGGTTGATCTACATCTTCTATATACACAGAGCTGGTTGATCCACATATTTTATAGACACAGAGCTGGTTGATCCACATCCTCTACAGACACAGTGCTGGTTGATCCACATCTTCTATAGACACAGAGCTGGTTGATCCACATATTTTATAGACACAGAGCTGGTTGATCCACATCTTCTATAGACACAGAGCCGGTTGATCCACATCTTCTTCATGACATAGATCTCATTGATCCACATCTTCTATAGACACAGAGCAGGTTGATCCACATCCTCTATAGACACAGAGCTGGTCATCCACAACTTCTATGTACACAGAGCTGGTTGATCTACATCTTCTATATACACAGAGCTGGTTGATCCACATCTTCTATAGACACTGAGCTGGTTGATCCACATCTTCTATACACACAGAGCTGGTCATCAACAACTTCTATATACACAGAGCTGGTCATCCACAACTTCTATATACACAGAGATGGTTGATCTACATCTTCTATATACACAGAGATGGTTGATCTACATCTTCTATATACACAGAGCTGGTTGATCCACATATTTTATAGACACAGAGCTGGTTGATCCACATCCTCTACAGACACAGTGCTGGTGTATCCACATCTTCTATAGACACAGAGCTGGTTGATCCACATATTTTATAGACACAGAGCTGGTTGATCCACATTTTCTACAGACACAGAGCTGGTTGATCCACATTTTCTATATACACAGAGCTGGTTGATCCACATCTTCTATAGACACAGAGCTGGTCATCCACAACTTCTATGTACACAGAGCTGGTTGATCTACATCTTCTATATACACAGAGCTGGTTGATCTACATCTTCTATATACACAGAGCTGGTTGATCTACATCTTCTATATACACAGAGCTGGTTGATCCACATCTTCTATAGACACTGAGCTGGTTGATCCACATCTTCTATACACAAAGAGCTGGTTGATCCACATCTTCTATAGACACAGAGCTGGTCATCCACAACTTCTATATACACAGAGATGGTTGACCTACATCTTCTATATACACAGAGCTGGATGATCCACATCTTCTATAGACACTGAGCTGGTTGATCCACATATTTTATAGACACAGAGCTGGTTGATCCACATCTTCTATAGACACAGAGCTGGTTGATCTACATCTTCTATATACACAGAGCTGGTTTATCCACATCTTCTACAGACACTGAGCTGTTTGATCCACATCTTTTATACACAAAGAGCTGGTTGATCCACATCTTCTATAGACACAGAGCTGGTCATCCACAACTTCTATATACACAGAGCTGGTCATCCACAACTTCTATATACACAGAGATGGTTGATCTACATCTTCTATATACACAGAGCTGGTTGATCCACATCCTCTATAGACACAGAGCTGGTTGATCCACATATTTTATAGACACATAGCTGGTTGATCCACATCTTCTATAGACAAAGAGCCGGTTGATCAACATATTTTATATACACAGAGCTGGTTGATCTACATCTTCTATATACACAGAGCTAGTTTATCCACATCTTCTATAGACACTGAGCTGGTTGATCCACATCTTTTATACACAAAGAGCTGGTTGATCCACATCTTCTATAGACACAGAGCTGGTCATCCACAACTTCTATATACACAGAGCTGGTCATCCACAACTTCTATATACACAGAGATGGTTGATCTACATCTTCTATATACACAGAGCTGGTTGATCCACATCCTCTATAGACACAGAGCTGGTTGATCCACATCCTCTATAGACACAGAGCTGGTTGATCCACATATTTTATAGACACAGAGCTGGTTGATCCACATCTTCTATAGACACAGAGCCGGTTGATCCACATATTTTATAGACACAGAGCTGGTTGATCCACATCCTCTATAGACACAGAGCAGGTTGATCCACATCTTCTATAGACAGAGAGCTGGTTGATCCAAATCTTCTATAGACACAGAGCTGGTTGATCCACATCTTCTTAATGACATAGATCTCGTTGATCCACATCTTCTATAGACACAAAGCAGGTTGATCCAGATCTTCTATAGACACAGAGCTGGTTGATCCACATCCTCTATAGACACAGAGCAGGTTGATCCATGTCTTCCTTAGACACCGATCTGGTTGATCCACATCTTCTATAGACACAGAGCTGGTTGATCCACATCCTCTACAGACACAGAGCTGGTTGATCCACATCTTCTATAGACACAGAGCTGGTTGATCCACATTTTCTACAGACACAGAGCTGGTTGATCCACATTTTCTATATACACAGAGCTGGTTGATCCACATCTTCTTACTGACACAGAGCTGGTTGATCCACATCTTCTATAGACACAGAGCTGGTCATCCACATCTTCCATAGAAAGAGAGCTGGTTGATCCACATTTTCTACAGACACAGAGCTGGTTGATCCACATTTTCTATATACACAGAGCTGGTTGATCCACATCTTCTTACTGACACAGAGCTGGTTGATCCACATCTTCTATAGACACAGAGCTGGTTGATCCACATTTTCTACAGACACAGAGCTGGTTGATCCACATTTTCTATATACACTGAGCTGGTTGATCTACATCTTCTATATACACAGAGCTGGTTGATCCACATCTTCTTACTGACACAGAGCTGGTTGATCTACATCTTCTATATACACAGAGCTGGTTGATCCACATCTTCTATAGACACTGAGCTGGTTGATCCACATCTTCTATAGACACTGAGCTGGTTGATCCACATATTTTATCCACAAAGAGCTGGTTGATCCACATCTTCTATAGACACAGAGCTGGTCATCCACATCTTCTATATACACAGAGCTGGTCATCCACAACTTCTATATACACAGAGCTGGTTGATCTACATCTTCTATATACACAGAGCTGGTTGATCCACATCTTCTATAGACAAAGAGCTGGTTTATTCAGAATGTTTATAGACACAGAGCTGGTTGATCCACATCTTCTTAATGACATAGATCACATTGATCCACATCTTCTATAGACACAGAGCAGGTTGATCTACATCTTCTTACTGACATAGATCTCGTTGATCCACATCTTCTATAGACACAGAGCTGGTTGATCCACATCCTCTATAGACACAGAGCAGGTTGATCCACATCTTCTTACTGACAGAGAGCTGGTTGATCCACATCTTCTATAGACACAGAGCAGGTTGATCCACATCTTCTATAGACAGAGAGCTGGTTGATCCACATCTTCTTAATGACATGGATCTCGTTGATCCACATCTTCTATAGTCACAGAGCTGGTTGATCCACATTTTCTACAGACACAGAGCTGGTTGATCCACATCCTCTACAGACACAGAGCTGGTTGATCCACATCCTCTATAGACACAGAGCTGGTTGATCCACATTTTCTACAGACACAGAGCTGGTTCATCGACATCTTCTTACTGACACAGAGCTGGTTGATCCACATGTTCTAACGACACAGAGCCGGTTGATCCACATCTTCTTACTGACACAGAGCTGGTTGATCCACAACTTCTATAGAAAGAGAGTTGGTTGATCTACATCTTCTATATACACAGAGCTGGTTGATCCACATCTTCTATAGACACAGAGCTGGTCATCCAGAACTTCTATGTACACAGAGCTGGTTGATCTACATCTTCTATATACACAGAGCTGGTTGATCTACATCTTCTATATACACAGAGCTGGTTGATCCACATCTTCTATAGACACTGAGCTGGTTGATCCACATCTTCTATACACACAGAGCTGGTCATCAACAACTTCTATATACACAGAGCTGGTCATCCACAACTTCTATATACACAGAGATGGTTGATCTACATCTTCTATATACACAGAGATGGTTGATCTACATCTTCTATATACACAGAGATGGTTGATCTACATCTTCTATATACACAGAGCTGGTTGATCCACATATTTTATAGACACAGAGCTGGTTGATCCACATCCTCTACAGACACAGTGCTGGTTGATCCACATCTTCTATAGACACAGAGCTGGTTGATCCACATATTTTATAGACACAGAGCTGGTTGATCCACATCTTCTATAGACACAGAGCCGGTTGATCCACATCTTCTTCATGACATAGATCTCATTGATCCACATCTTCTATAGACACAGAGCAGGTTGATCCACATCCTCTATAGACACAGAGCTGGTTGATCCACATCCTCTATAGACACAGAGCTGGTTGATCCACATCCTCTATAGACACAGAGCAGGTTGATCTACATCTTCTTACTGACACAGATCTCATTGATCCACATCTTCTATAGACACAGAGCTGGTTGATCCACATCCTCTATAGACACAGAACAGGTTGATCCACGTCTTCCTTATACACCGATCTGGTTGATCCACATCTTCTATAGACACAGAGTTGATTGGTCCACATCTTCTATATACACAGAGCTGGTTGATCCACATCTTCAAAAGACACAGAGCTGGTTGATCTACATCTTCTATAGACACAAAGCCGGTTGATCCACATCTTCTATAGACACAGAGCTCGTTGATCCACATCTTCTATAGACACAGAGCTGGTTGATCCACATCTTCTACAGACACAGAGCTGGTTGATCCACATCTTCTATAGACACAGAGCTGGTTGATCCACATCTTCTATAGACACAGAGCTGGTTGATCCACATCTTCTATAGACACAGAGCTGGTTGATCCACATCTCTTATAGTCACATAGCTGGAAAGACCACATCTTCCATAGACACAGAGCTGGTTGATTCACATCTTCTATAGACACAGAGCTGGTTGATTCACATCTTCTACAGACAAAGATCAGGTTGATCCACATCTTCTATAGACACAGAGCTGGTTAATCCACATCTTCTACAGAAACAGAGCTGGTTGATCCACATCTTCTACAGACACAGAGCTGGTTGATCCACATCTTCTATAGACACAGAGCTGGTTGATCCACAGCTTCTATAGACACCGAGCTGGTTGATCCACATGTTATACAGACAAAGAGGTGGTTGATCAACATCTTCTATAGACACAGAGGTGTTTGATCCACATCTTCTATAGACAGAGAGCTGGTTGATCCACGTCTTCTATAGAAAGAGAGCTGGTTGATCTACATGTTCTAATGACACAGAGCTGGTTGATCCACATCTTCTATATACACAGAGCTGGTTGATCCACATCTTCTATAGACACAGAGCAGGTTGATCCACATATTCTACAGACACAGAGTTGGTTGATCCACATCTTTAGTCGCGGAGCTGGCTGTTTCCGACCCCGCTAGGCTGGTTTTTTTAAACCCTCATTGCCGCTGCCTGAATTAGCACCATGTATCCTAATCTAACTTCACCAGCTTACCGCCCCACCTAGTATCAATATTCCCTTCTGGCCCAACCAGCTGCAAAACAACATGCAGGCTAGTTCCTTTACCCTCCCCAAAAGGTTAGCCAAGCCTTGCTATGTCACCAGACTCTTGTCTTTATTCTTATGACTCAGTGGATTAATCACAATTCTTGAACAAACTGTCACGGTCTGGACTAAAGTTGTGCAGATCTATCATCAAGGCAGTGCCAGGTCTCCTGGGTGAGAGGAATTACATTCATTTGGGTGAGGTTAGGGTTCAGGGCTTTGTGAAGGTTTATTGGTTATTTTTATTTCATTTAGATTCGTGAAAGCCCTCCTGTGTTTGCTCAGACATAGTGGGGCACATTTGGTGTTTGAGTTTGATGGAAATCTCTCTCGGAATGACAACTAATGAAAGAGCACAACCACGCCCCGCCTAGCAGAGTCACAATGGTCTCCTGTCCTGTTACAGAGCTGTAAATTAAATAAGTGTGGGAGGGGGAGGGGGGTCTAGAAACGAAGAAGAAAAAGCCCATCTCTCTCCCTCTGTATCTCTCTCTGTTTATTTTTCTCTTCATATATCTCTACCTCTCTGTCTCCCACTCTCTGTCTCCCTCTCTCTGATAACTCTCTTCTCTCTCTTTGTCTCCCTCTGTCTCCCTCTGTCTCCCTCTGTCTCCCTCTCTCTGATAACTCTCTTCTCTCTCTCTGTCTCCCTATCTCTGTCTCCTTCTGTCTCCCTCTCTCTGTCTCCCTCTCTCTGTCTCCCTCTCTCTGTCTCTGATAACTCTCTTCTCTATCTCTCTCTTTTTATCCCTCTCTCACTTTATCCCCCTTTCTCTCTTTATCCCCCGTCCCCTCCCTCTCTCTCTCTCTCTCTCTGTAGATAATCTGAGTGATTATAGCGTAGGGACAACACCATAATA